>NC_068390.1:22710981-23000981 GCF_023724105.1 Carassius gibelio
GGAACACTTACTATTTTTAAAAGGCACACAATAATACTACCTTCGTGCAGAGTTCAGTGTCAATCCTGCTCCAGCAAACCTTTCTGTAACTATGAATTGTTCCTGACTCTTAATTAGATTAGGGTTGGAACTGAACTTTAAGTGAGATTTCCAGAAACAAGACTGGGGATACGCTATGATCCATTCATCCATTGAATGCAAGCTACTCTAAACTTTCACAGAGCAAAGACTCCATATTTGGTGTTTAGAAAGTGTGTGAAGTATAGTGTGACAGACAAGTGTGTGTGACTTCATATTTGCTGAAAGAATAGGGAGTGCCTTGCATGCAAAGGCCATTATTTTTATCTACTGTATGTATTTAACCTGATGTTTATATAAACCTCAAAACTGGGGAAAAAATATCCAGTCTATAATATATATATATATAAAGTAGCTCATATTCTATCAGCACAGATAGTCTGAAGTCTGATATATATATATATATATATATATATATATATAATATTTTTAAATTTGGATGTATGCAACAAACTGCCAAAGTACACAGACTTCAGATTATCTGTGCTGATAGAATATGAGCTACTTTGTAAGAAAAGGCCATTATTTCTTTTAAGTATTTGAAAAAAACATTTCTATAGGTTGCAAAAAATTAGGAAATATTAAAATGTATTTGAGTGTTTTGTTCTATATGAATGCATGCTTCTACAAACTGCCACAGTACACAGACTTCACATTAGGTGTGCTTAAAATGTAGGAGGAACTTTAGAAGGAATGGCCTTTTTTTAAACTTATTTGAAATAGTTCTCAAAACTGGAGTTTCTGAGGATTTTCTTGATTTTTAACCCCAAATTGCTATCGTAAAATATCTTTATACACCAAATACTTCAGTAAAATAGTTTTATATAAGGTGTGCTTGTGGGATGTCCCATGTACTAACTGATCATTGTATTCTTCTACTTATTAGAAATGGGGTCTTTCTAGGCCTCTGAAACAGAATACATTTCAGAAAAACAGAAAAACATCTTTGCAAAATGCTAGAAATGCAGTAAAACTTTTTTATATAAGGTGTGAATATAGTATGGCAACTCCAATATACAAACTAAATATTGTTTTTTTTTCAACTTATTAGAAATGAGGGTTCCACTTTATATTGTGTCCCTAATACCTGTGTACTTAGTAATTAGATGTGTATGTAGTATGTAACCACAGTGTAAGTACACATTGGTACATAGTATCTATAGCTCTAATGTTTGTGTAACTACATATTTGTAATAACCCATTGAATGGTATGTGTAAGTACAAATGTGCAACAGGACATTGGTGATAAAATTTATTGGTAAGAAAGTACAAATGTGTAACAGGACTAATAGCAATATTCAATTTATTATGTAATTACCCCTATGTTACACTGCAGTGGCAAGTAAATTAGGCTTTACATATAAAATGTGGTTGGTGTCCACAATGTTGCACTTTAAATGAAGTCGACAGTTCCTGAGGAGTTACCATGTAAGTACACGGGTATTAAAGTGGTGCACCAACTCCTCCCACTTTACAGAACCCTAAACCCACCCATCTCCACCACCTGGATCAAATGGTTCAAATTACTCTTATACATATTGTTGTTACAAAATGTAGATTTACATGTCCTGTTATACATTTGTACTTGCACAAACCATTCTGAGGGTTGTTACAAAAATATTATAGCCATGGATACTATATACCAATGTATACTTACACTGTGTTATATATTACGTACACATGTAGTTACATTGTATATACACAAGTATTAAGAACACTTAAGATAATGTGGGAGCGACATGGGATATTTATAGCCCAAAGAATCACCATATAGTCCCATATCTGAAAATGCTGCTGGAAAATGGTTTGATATGAGGTGTGCATATAGTATGGGACATCCCTTAAAGGAGCTGACATTTGTTTTTCAACTTATTAGAAATGTGGTCTTTATAGTCCTCTAAATTACCATATGGACCCATATCTCAAAAATGCTGCAGTAAAATGGTTTGATATGAGGTGTGCATATAGTATGGGACGTCCCTGATAAGAACTGACTATTCTTTTTTCTACTTATTAGAAATTGGATCTTTATAGCCCTTTAAAGTGTAATAATGTCCCATATCTCAAAAATGCTGCAGTAAAAGGGTTTGATATGAGGTGTGCATATAGTATGGGATGTCCTTTATAAGAAATGACCATTGTTTTTTTCTACTTATTAGAAATGATGTATTTATAGCCCTCCAAATCACCATTTGGACCCATATCTCAAAAATGCTGCAGTAAAATGGTTTGATATGAGGTGTGCAAATAGTATGGGACGTCCCTTATAGGAACAGACCATTGTTTTTTTCTACTTATTAGAAATGGGATCTTTACAGCCATTTAAAGTGTAATAATGTCCCATATCTCGAAAATGCTGCAGTAAAATGGTTTGATATGAGGTGTGCATATAGTATGGCATGTCCTTTATAAGAACTGACCATTGTTTTTTTCTACTTATTAGAAATGGGGTCTTTGTAGCACTCTAAATCACCATTTGGACCCATATCTCAAAAATGCTGCAGTAAAATGGTTTGATATGAGGTGTGCATATAGTGTGGGAGGTCCCTGATAAGAACTGACTGTTGTTTTTTTCTACTTATTAGAAATGGGATCTTTATAGCCCTTTAAAGTGTAATAATGTCCCATATCTCAAAAATGCTGCAGTAAAATGGTTTGATATGAGGTGTGCATATAGTATGGGATGTCCTTTATAAGAACTGACCATTGTTTTTTTCTACTTATTAGAAATTATGTCTTTATAGCCCTCCAAATCACCATTTGGACCCATATCTCAAAAATGCTGCAGTAAAATTGTTTGATATGAGGTGTGCATATAGTATGGCATATCCTTTATAAGAACTGACCATTGTTTTTTTCTACTTATTAGAAATGGGGTCTTTATAGCCCTTTAAAGTGTAATAATGTCCCATATCTCAAAAATGCTGCAGTAAAAGGGTTTGATATGAGGTGTGCATATAGTATGGGATGTCCTTTATAAGAACTGACCATTGTTTTTTTCTACTTATTAGAAATGATGTCTTTATAGCCCTCCAAATCATCATTTGGACCCATATCTCAAAAATGCTGCAGTAAAATGGTTTGATATGAGGTGTGCATATAGTATGGGATGTCCCTGATAAGAACTGACTTTTGTTTTTTTCTACTTATTAGAAATGGGATCTTTATAGCCCTTTAAAGTGTAATAATGTCCCATATCTTGAAAATGCTGCAGTAAAATGGTTTGATATGAGGTGTGCATATAGTATGGGACATCCCTGATAGGAACTGACTGTTGCTTTTTTCTACTTATTAGAAATGGGATCTTTACAGCCATTTAAAGTGTAATAATGTCCCATATCTCGAAAATGCTGCAGTAAAATGGTTTGATATGAGGTGTGCATATAGTATGGGATGTCCCTGATAAGAACTGACTTTTGTTTTTTTCTACTTATTAGAAATGGGATCTTTATGACCCTTTAAATTGTAATAATGTCCCATATCTTGAAAATGCTAAAGTAAAATGGTTTGATATGAGGTGTGCATATAGTATGGGACATCCCTGATAAGAACTGACTGTTGCTTTTTTCTACTTATTAGAAATGGGATCTTTACAGCCATTTAAAATGTAACAATGTCCCATATCTCGAAAATGCTGCAGTAAAATGGTTTGATATGAGGTGTGCATATAGTATGGGATGTCCCTGATAAGAACTGATTTTTGTTTTTTTCTACTTATTAGAAATGGGATCTTTATGACCCTTTAAATTGTAATAATGTCCCATATCTTGAAAATGCTGCAGTAAAATGGTTTGATATGAGGTGTGCATATAGTATGGGACATCCCTGATAAGAACTGACTGTTGCTTTTTTCTACTTATTAGAAATGGGATCTTTACAGCCATTTAAAATGTAATAATGTCCCATATCTCAAAAATGCTGCAGTAAAATGGTTTGATATGAGGTGTGCATATAGTATGGGACATCCCTGATAAGAACTGACCATTGTTTTTTTCTACTCATTAGAAATGGGATCTTTACAGCCATTTAAAGTGTAATAATGTCCCGTATCTTGAAAATGCTGCAGTAAAATGGTTTGATATGAGGTGTGCATATAGTATGGGACGTCCCTGATAAGAACTGACTATTGTTTTTTTCTACTTATTAGAAATGGTGTCTTTATAGCCCTCTAAATCATTGTATTGTCCCATATCTGAAAAATGCTGCAGTAAAATGGTTTGAAATGAGGTGTGCATATAGTATGGGACATCCCAGATAAGAACTGACTTTTGTTTTTTTCTACTTATTAGAAATGGGATCTTTACAGCCATTTAAAGTGTAATAATGTCCCATATCTCGAAAATGCTGCAGTAAAATGGTTTGATATGAGGTGTGCATATATTATGGGATGTCCCTGAAAAGAACTGACTTTCGTTTTTTTCTACTTATTAGAAATGGGATCTTTATAGCCCTTTAAAGTGTAATAATGTCCCATATCTCGAAAATGCTGCAGTAAAATGTTTTGATATGAGGTGTGCATATAGTATGGCATGTCCTTTATAAGAACTGACCATTGTTTTTTTTCTACTTATTAGAAATGGGATCTTTATAGCCCTTTAAAGTGTAATAATGTCCCATATCTTGAAAATGCTGCAGTAAAATGGTTTGATATGAGGTTTGCATATAGTATGGCATGTCCTTTATAAGAACTGACCATTGTTTTTTTCTACTTATTAGAAATGGGGTCTTTGTAGCACTCTAAATCACCATTTGGACCCATATCTCAAAAATGCTGCAGTAAAAGGGTTTGATATGAGGTGTGCATATAGTATGGGACATCCCTTATAGGAACATACCATTGTTTTTATCTACTTATTAGAAATGGGATCTTTATAGCCCTTTAAAATATAATAATGTCCCATATCTCGAAAATTCTGCAGTAAAATGGTTTGATATGAGGTGTGCATATAGTATGGGATGTCCCTGATAAGAACTGACTTTTGTTTTTTTCTACTTATTAGAAATGGGATCTTTACAGCCCTTTAAAGTGTAAAAATGTCTCGTATCTTAAAAATGCTGCAGTAAAATGGTTTCATATGAAGGGTGCATTTAGTATGGGACGTCCCTGATAAGAACTGACTATTGTTTTTTTCTACTTATTAGAAATGTTGTCTTTATAGCCCTCTAAATTGCCACATGGACCCATATCTCAAAAATGCTGCAGTAAAATGGTTTGATATGATTTGTGCATATAGTATGGAATGTCCTTTATAAGATCTGACCATTGTTTTTTTTCTACTTATTAGAAATGGGATCTTCACAGCCCGTTAAAGTGTAATAATTTCCCATTTCTGGAAAAAGCTGCAGTAAAATGGTTTGATATGAGATGTGCATATAGTATGGGACGTCCCTGATAAGAACTGACTATTATTTTTTTCTACTTATTAGAAATGGGGTCTTTATACCACTCTAAATTGCCATATGGACCCATATGTCAAAAATGCTGCAGTAAAATGCTTTGATATGAGGTGTGCATATAGTATGGCATGTGCTTTATAAGAACTGACCATTGTTTTTTTCTACTTATTATAAATGGTGTCTTTATAGCCATCGAAATCACCATTTGGACCCATATGTCAAAAATGCTGCAGTAAAAGGTTTTGATATGAGGTGTGCATATAGTATGGGAAATCCCTTATAGGAACAGACTATTGTTTTTTTCTACTTATTAGAAATGGTGTCTTTATAGCCCTTTAAATCATTGTATTGTCCCATATATTAAAAATGCTGCAGTAAAATGGTTTCATATGAAGTGTGCATATAGTATGGGATGTCCCTGATAAGAACTGACTATTGTTTTTTTCTACTTATTAGAAATGGTGTCTTTATCGCCCTCTAAATCATTGTATTGTCCCATATCTCAAAAATGCTGCAGTAAAATGGTTTCATATGAAGGGTGCAAATAGTATGTGATGTCCCTGATAAGAACTGACCTTTGTTTTTTTCTACTTATTAGAAATGTTGACTTTATAGCCCTCTAAATCGCGATATGGACGCATATCTCAAAAATGCTGCAGTAAAATGGTTTGATATGAGGTTTGCATATAGTTTGGGATGTCCCTTATATGAACTGACCTTTGTTTTTTTTCTACTTATTAGAAATAGGGTTGTGATGAGTGGGGCGGGGCCGCGAGCCATGAGAACGGAATGAGGCCAGTGGAGTGACTGGAAATGTCTCGCGTCCCGCGGTGGAGATGGAACGATACAAAAGAGGGGGCGACGACAGTGAACAACGAGAGAGGGCCAGGCCAGGCCATGATTTTAGTTTGTACTTGGTTTTTGTTTGTAAGCGACAGTCGTCCGTGAAGGGCTGTCGCAGTGTTTTGTGTTTATTTTGTTATTAAAAGCCTTATTTGATTGATGGCCGGTTTCCGCCTCCTTCTTCCTGTGGATAAAAAGTTTTGTACTCCGCTATAGGGGTCTTTATAGCCCTCTTAATCGCCATATGGACCCATATCTCAAAAATGCTTTAGCAAAATGATTTTTTGTGTATATAGTATGGGACGTCCCTGATAAGAACTGACCATTGTTTTTTTCTATTTATTAGAAATATGATCTTTATAACCCTTTAAAGTGTAATAATGTCCCATATCTCAAAAATGCTGTTGTACAATGGTTTGATATGAAGTTTGCATATAGTATGCGAAGTCCCTTATAAGAACTGACCATTGTTTTTTTTCTACTTGTTAGAAATGGGATCTTTAAAGACTTGTAAAGTGTAATATTATCCTATATCTCTAAAAGTCTCCAGTAAAATGGTTTTATGTGAGGTATGGATATAGTATGGGATGTCTTCTTTAAGAACTGACCTTTAATTGCTTCTTTCTCATCATAAAAAAGTGTCTTCTAAATCAATGAATGTCCCATATCTCGTTTTCTACTAATAATTGTAATGCTTTGAAAGGCTGAAAATTATAGTAATACAGAGCAGTCAAGGAAAACAATAAGTTACACGAATATTAGAGCAGATGGGCGAAAAAGGTCGTCATAGATCAAATCTGAACGTATAGATGAAAAGCGCTCTGAAAGCGCGTTCCCTCTCTGTTGTTCCTGCTATTGCCGTAATTATAGTAATACACGCGCATATAAATTTCACTCGCGGCTGGCTTGACGGTGTTTTTCTGAAGTGCGGCTGGCTTGACCGCAGTCTGTCCCTGCGGAAGGAAAACGGGAAACTCAGATGTTCTTACAGAAAGTTAGTAACAAGTGTTTATAACCCGAAAATACTCCAAGGAAACTTAGCGCAATTTAAATATATATTTTACCATTATTCTGCCTACCAGCGTACTCTGGGTCTTTCACGACGACTCTCTTCCCACCTGCTTTAACGTCTGTCTGGCTGCTTGTGCAGCTGGCCCGCTGCCAGAGTAAAACGGTAAAGTATTTTCACCATGCAAATAACATGACAATAAAACGTATAAGGAAATAAAAAAGAATGTGTGTATACTTATGCGTTGCGTTTAAATCTTTACTTACCTATTTAACTTTAAACTGTATGATTTATTTCTTCTTTCAGGTGGTCCTGCAAATGACTGTGTCCTGCAGTCAGTGCTGCACCGTCTTCAGCAAATTCGACAAAAAATTCCCGCCTTGTGTTATATTGGCCAATCGGCGCTGTTGTCAAGGCAGAATTTCAAGTGTGACCAATCATTTTTAAACACAGACGTAGCGAATAATTTAAATAAATTGAAATTATGAGTTTATAACACTTAAAATCTTAATTAAAAAGATTTTTATTGCCAATGAGTAAGTTAAACACATCTGTTTAAGTTTTGATGGCAAAACTGGGTCTTATAAGTAATGTGAAGTTATGTTAACTTGATTTCTTTATTAATGACAACATTAGGGTTTACAGTGTGCCATTCAAAGCACTCCAATGCATTATGGAAAAGTGAGAGTCTGACATTTACAAAGGCAAGAGACTCATGACGTGACAGAATGATTTAGTCAGCCGGCCATGTAATAAATACAAAACACTGGCTGACAGTGAATATTCACTGCAACTTCAACAAGACACTTTCTCTGAAGAAGACTAGGGGAACAGCTGTGGGTACAGACAAGTTACGGCTCTTTTCTGTGTAATCCTCATTAATCCCAATTTTACTGCATCTGTTCCTAGAAAACGAAGCAATAAGCATTGTTACTTTTCAGTGATCTAAAAGCCCATGTAATGGCACCTTTCTGCTGAGTGCATAGAGAATGGAGAAACTGGCAGATAATGGAAATGCATATAATTATACAGTTTCCAGAAAAATATTAAGCAGCCAAAACAGCTTTGCAAATTTGATAAAAATAAGAAATGTTTTCTAAGAAGCAAATCAGCATATTAGAATGATTCCTGATGGATCGTGTGACACTGAAGACTGGTGTAATGATGTTAAAAATCCATTTTATATACATATAAAAAATAAATAAATAAATAAATAAATAAATACTAATTTCAAAATTCAAAATGCATTTCACAATATTACTGTTTTTTTGTATTTTTCCATCAAATAAATGCAGCCTTGGTGAGCAGAAGAGACTTTCATCAACATTAAAACATCTTACTGCTCCTAAACTGAATGGTAGTATATATAAACATGCTAGATTTTTCTAAATTATACAAATTTAAACAAAGGATTTCTTAATGGGAATCCTCCAGGGACAAACTACGTCTATATTATTGGTAAATCAACACAGTCCCTTGCTATTTGAATAATATGAGGTATCTTTTCTGGTCCCATTTCAGTGGCAGCATTCCAGACAGTTTTTTTTCCTGTGTCTGGACTGTGGTGCTGGGCAGCTCAGCTGTGTCCTTCCTTCCCTGGAGGATGGCGGGGAATGTTCCGGCTGCTATTTTGCCGTTGGTGTCACATGTGTACCAAGACTGGTGACAGGCACATTTGGAGCCCCACCATATGTTTTCACATCAGTTGGGCAGATCTCACCCACAGGCCAAAAATGACTTTGGATGATGTCATAGGGTAAAGTACAGCTGAAGTTGTTTATCTTGTATGCCCATACATATATGTATGCATACATGTATGTATATATATATATATATATATATATATATATATATATATATATGTATATATATATATATATATATATATATATATATATATATATATATATATATATATATATATATATATATATATATATATATATTTCATCTTCCATTGGTTGGACAAAGGGATAGTCACACCACACATGCCACATGTTGCTATGCTGAATGTTTTAATGTTTTGATATTACCTGTATGTTCACTTTTAGGACACTCAACCTATGAGTGGCTTACCTATAGTTGACTATCCACATTAAGGGCAGTCACTGCCTTTGAGAGTCATTTTCATGACTGGTTAGCAGGCTAGAATATTAGATGGTTGATTCTGATGCAAAGATTATTACACATTACTGATTTTCCGTGACTCCCCAAACCCTGCCTTTATTGCAGTTTGGTTTTCCATCAAATAGCTCTCTTCATATAGATAATGGGCCTAAGCTTTGATAGCATTGCTGTCTCACCTTCTGGCATAATGGAGTGCATTGTGGACATAAAGGCTGACTCTGTAGAACACAATCACCAATAGATCAGTGTCAATAAGCCAAATCCTCTTAAATCTCCCAGCGATCACACAGTCCCACCTCTGTGCATTCAGCTACTTCCTCATAAACATTTAAGGTACCAACATAGACTACGCAAACAGATCACCTCTCCTAATATTGACCTAAGCTATTATCCCAGCCAGACTGACAATGATATTATTTTTTAGAGATGTCCGTCTAGAGATACTCCTCAGGGTTTTGTTTTGCTCCAGGTCTGTCACGGACCAGATCTCACAAAACCACTCCGCTGTATGTCCACTTTGTCCAACAGAGAGTTTTGTGATGAAAACCCACTGACTCACTAAATGAGAGCACAAGAGTCTAGAGACTACAACTGCAGTACAAAACTGTATGGAAAATAGCTGATAATGAATTTCATTATCAATTGGTTGTGTCGCCATTAAATAACTTACACTTTGCTGATATTTTGCTGTACATTTTTCAAATTTAAATGTCTTTTGTTAAATTACATAAGAAAATTAAATGGTAATTTATACACTGGACAAATTTCCTAATATGAAAATATAATAAAATCAATGTCAAGCATTCTTTATATAACATGAAATAAAAAATTAATGTTTTTATTTGACATGCTAATTACAGTAAATAAATACATAAATATTCTAAAATTATATAAATATATAAATTTCCTCATGATTACTGTATCTGTTGTTACTTAATGTCATAATTTGATTAATACATTTAAATAAATAAATGTAATAAAGTTATTAAATGTATCTGATACATAATTACTATTACTATTACAAAAAATAATAATATAATAATTGCATGTAAATAACCTAACAATTATGTTATATAATTAGTCATAATTTCATTGATACATTTTAATAAAAAATAGAAGTAAATACATTTATCTTACACAGATAAAGAATAATTTTTTATTATAAATAAAATATTTAGATAATTATGTTATAAATTAAAAGTCATAATTTAATTGATAGATGTACATAAAAATAAAAGTCAACACATTTATCTTACAAATAAATAAGTAAACCATCAAAATAGTTTGATAAATTTATAAACATGTTAGATACAGCTTACTAAGAAAACTTAAATCGCCTTGCCGAGTTTTTGCATTTATGAGCAATTGTAGAGAGCTGAAGTAAAGAAAACTGCTTGAATAAAATACAGTACCCCAGGGAAATTTACCCTGAGGCACCAATATATGATAAAACACTGCTAAAACGAATACAATGTTGCGCATTATGATCTCAGTGTTGGTTTGATTCATGTTTTAAAACCATTCATGTTTGTTATACTTACATGTACATTGGTTGTAGTTGCAAATGTGACGTCTTCTGTGGCCCTTGGTAACCATATGAATCAAACCCTCCTATAAAGTCAACTAAAGAAATGAGAAAGGGAGAGAAGATGGGGGACAAAAAGAGATAATTAATTGTAGTAAACACTTATTAAGGTTTTCGTTCATTCAAATAAACACTTTAGAATTATGTATCCCATGGGTGTGTCAGTGTGCTAATCATGAGCCCGACCCTCTGTGAGACCAATATCTATGAAGGCCTTTTTCTGGCACGATGCCTGTTGGATTATATGATAGGCTAACATAAAGCAAACTGACAGGATTAACCCCGGACCCCTCTGTGAGGTCCCACCAGATGTTTCAGGCCCTGGAAGCCCAGAGTACTTGGGCTTTCCACAAAGACGCAAAGGTAATAAACTGTTCGATAAAGATCCAGGCTTTGGAAATCAGAGGCTTTTTTCCTAGATCAGCGAACACAGGAGATAAACTGTGGAATTAGCAGAGAGCAGCCCTCGTGCATCCCAAACAGAAGGAGAATGGAAAACTGGAACCATTATAATTCTGATAATAGATTTTAGGGGGCACATACCTACAAATCCCTAAATCTATGTTGGTCTCACTGTGGACTTAGACCTTTGTCCTGATCAGTGTTATCTGGGGACCCGCAGAGGTCAGTCTGAAAGCTTGTGCCAGCAGTTTAAACCAGAGTGCTTACATTTAGCAGAACCCTGTCTGAATTTCACCTCTCAACATACAGTGATATATGACATCATATCATGTAATTAATCAACAATATATTGGGTCCAGTCTATAATTTGATTGACCTAAAATATTTTTGAAATTCAACCTACATACAAAAATGACAAAGACAACAAAAGAAATAATAATAATAATAATGTGACACATCAACTTGTATGTTATATGAATTGTTGAAGTTTTAGACTGAAAGGTTCAGATTGGTCTGAAACAGGCCATTATTCAAATTAATAATAATAATGGCCATTACAGAACCATCATTTCAAATTAAACGCGAATTAAAAAATAATGATAATAATAATAATAACAATAACAATAACGTTTTTGAAATTGTTAATCAAACAAAAAATACTGAAGTGTGTTTTACAAAAAAAAATATTATTTCAGTTTTTCTACTGCAAGTTTTCACATTTAATTCAATTCAATGTGTTACTTGCCATTTATTTGTAACTGTGAAATTTACAAGCAGTTTCTGAGAGAGAATTGATCATGATCATGAAAACAATGATCATATCAAAAATAAAATTAAGTTGCGCCGAACATTCCCATCTTAATGTCCTTTGCATGAATATGTCTGCAGGGGGTAAATGTTAAAACAGATTGCTTCTGGCCAGATACCATTGTGCTTTTAAATCTCTGAAAACATTTCAAACAAGTTGTTTCACTGCAGAAATTCTTCCCGGCAATATAATAGGAAATGCTGGGATCACTGATCCAGTAATGACAAAAAAGACAACAACAACAACAACAAAAAACTTACAAGCACCATTGACTTTGGGCAAGCGGACAGATCGAGGGTCTCTGGGTCACCTTGAGCTTCAGCATTAGCATTCAAACTTATACAACAACCGTTCCTCGACCCCAACAAAACGACTCAAATAGCTATTTATTCTGTTTTAAGGGACACATCCCAGAAAGGAGGCATTTCTCTGGCACCGGCGCTGCAGGGAATTAGGCTGAGATGGACGTTTTCTCCTTACAGCGTCCATATAGCAAGGCTTTATGAGTTTTATTGTTTTGGCTTCAACCTTCCAAAAGCTTTTCCTCTGACAAAGGCATTTGTAAACGGCACGCGGCGCACAAAGACTATCAGCATGAGCTCCCATCACCCTGCAACCACAAAGCCTGATTGCATATCCCCAAAGGAAAGCCTTAACCTAATTTCCTTGTTATAGATGCAGAAAGTGTTTCCCCTGCAACTTGCGCCCACCAACACTTCCTTATTCTCTATCTTGCCTTTCCATACTGTCCTGTCTTTAAATGGACCCTGGGAGGTTACCCGTGATAGTAGCTGTAATTACATGCGGACCATGTTGATTGGTTTGAGCTGTTCATTACCTTTGCAGAGGTGCTTCTTGTACTATATTAATTAAAGTCTTAATGGCCAATATGGTGTCCTGATTAGTGTTTCTACATGCCTCAGGGATCAAGCCATCAATATTGTTCACCTGCTTGGAGGATTCAGAGCTTCAGCAATTATATTTCTCAGTGGAATTTTATTGTGCCCACCATGGGAACATCAACGGCACTGATATTCTCTCAACGGATGCTATTGTCACGGTGCAGCCGTGTGGCATTCATCACGAGTGCTCTGGCAGTAGCTCAAACTTAGGCTGCCCATGGACTGATTGGGAGAGACTTTCGAGAGGGATTTCCAATTACACAAAATGTTCTAGAATCTCTCCTGATCACTGACTGAGACAATCAGAACCCCCATTCGACTCCGGGAACGCTGCTGAATGATGTTTGGGGAAGTTAACCGATCAGTGTGGTGGCAGAAGTTTTTGTGGCGCAAAGCTTAGCTCATTTGACTAATCTAATGCCAATAAAATGGATTTTGTGAGAGGATGAAATTATTTAGTTTTTGCATGCATCGCTTAGTTGGAGAGTTTTATTCATAAGCTACTCTGAAAAAGGCTAGCAAGTAACAATCCACAAATTTATAAGGATTCTGATTTAAGATGGTCTTTTCCAACAAAGGAACTATATTTAATGTTCAGGAAGTACTTCGCCCAATATGAAAAATCTGTCAAAATAATTTCCTGTGTGAGGATATATATATATATATATATATATATATATATATATATATATATATATATATATATATATATATATATGTATATATATGTATATATATATATATATATATATATATATATATATATATATATATATATATATATATATATATATATTATTATTATTATATATAATTTAAGGTTGCAATAACAAAATTAACATTTGAAATGTTACAAATATTACTATTAAATAAATGGTGTTATTTTGAACTTCCTATCTAAAAATCTTGAAAAAAAGTATCACGCTTTTTACAAAAAAATATGTGTTTTCAACATTGATAATAATAAGAAATAATAATAAAAAAAGGTTGTGCTCTAGCTTGGACCAACATGCCAGTGAACTCATGCATAAAAACCCATTTACACACAAATATTCTGCATTAATGGACCATCATGCTACACTGGATGGATTCTGCCACAGGGCTCCCTCTTCGTGATCTTAACATGTAGTGACGGCACTCCGTTTAATGAGAGGCTGGCCCTCCAAATGTGGCCATACTTAATTACATTCAGAGTGAAGTTTAATGATTTTGATTACGAACTGATTAAATGCAATAAAAAAAGAGTACAAAAAAGAGGGATGCCTAACAAATAAACAGCCACAAAAACACACTTTTACAACTCTCTCTCTCTCTGTCAGTCAGTTTTAGTTGCTTGGTTATGAGAGAATGATGAGAACAGGGAAAATAAGGCTCGACTCTGCAAGAGAACAACAGTATTGATCTTTTATGCCAGTATTAGGCTGCATATCCTTTGTTATTGTAGCTATTCCTCAAAAGACTCTCCTAAGAAAAAAGTTAAAAGCATCTGAGAGCAAAACACATTAAATGAATAGTCTGTCATGTTTCTTTCTTCTGTAAAACACAAATGGGGAAATGTTGAACAATGTAGAGCCCACAGTTTTTAATATAATGGAAGTGAAACAACAAAAAAATCTACACTAAAAGTATCATAAAAGTGGTGCATATTACAAGTTTTATGGAGCCATTTTATGGCTTTGTGTTTTCCTGTGTGTGCTCACCAAAAAAAGTAAGGCAAACTGGTTTGCATACACTATAGTGAGCAAATTTTGGGTGAACAAAATATAAGAAATATTATAAATCATTGCAACTTCTATCCTCATTATTGTGCTTTCTAAACTTTTGACAGGACAAGGAGGTGACACAAGCGAAAGACCCATGTGTCTCAGCATGGTGGTAAGTGTGATCGCCTGAGCACTACAAATGCAACAATTGTCTCCTTGCTTTAAAACACTAGGCCACAGGCTGGTCGTTTGGGATCAATAAAAGCAATCTCTTAGATCCTGCAACATCTAAATTCAAATGTTTACAGGGGCATTCAAACTAGGATAAAGATCTGCCACCAAAAGCTATGTCTATGTCAGTGCTTCATTACCACAGGAAACAAATATTCCCCATATTAAAGCATACATTTTATATATATATATATATATATGCATCTTTACATCTTTAGGTTGTAAACTAAAAACATGTCTAAATTTTGTCTTATTAGTTGCTTCTTTCAAACGACAAACACACACACACATATATATATATATCAGCTGTGGGTTACCCTGAAAGTAATTGCACACCTTAGAACATTCAGATTCAAGCATTCTACAGCCACGTAGTATAAATATAACTGATATCTTTTAAGCAAGCATTATTTATTTGAGCGTAAGCCAAACCTTCATTAAAAAATAAACAAAAACAAACTCATAACTGAATTATGAAGTATACTCACAGCTGTCCTCCTCTTCTGAAATGAGCTTCACAACATAACAGGCATAGATGAACCCAGCAAGCTGTGAAGAGAACAGAAAACCACATTGATTAGAATAATCAACTCTACTAATCAATTTGCCTATATTAAGGTTAAGTGTAGTGCACCTAATAGATCTGGAAAAAGAATGTTTCCCACAATCATTCCTAGCACTCTTTTGCAATGGTAAATGTCGACTTTGTTAAAATAAAAAAATAAACTTTTAGCACATATACACATTTAAAATGTACAGTTTTCCCTTTCAAGAAAGAGCATTATTGAGGAATCTTCGTTCAATGCTCTTAAAAAAAAAATCTCTTTAGAATGACACTGTCCCTTCCAAATAATGATTTTGCTCTGACTTCCTCTGTCAACAGAAAATACATCAACAAAGGAAATAAAACAGTGTGTCAACCCATTTCATGTGGTCATTATATCAGAATAAGCAAACAAACCATTAGAGAAAACCATTAGTGGTCCATTCGGTTAATTGGAGAGAAAAAATAAAAACAGTAGAAAAAATGTGTTCATATGTTCTGTTTAAATGAGAGAATATGTAAAGAGAATGAAGAGATCAAAGATGGAGAAAGGTAGGCTTATTTTCATTGAGACGAGAGCTTGACATCAAACTGAGACACTGCCACAGGAAATGGGTCTTTAGAGCAATGAGGACAGAGTGAAGCAGAAATGTTGGATCCTCATCCTCACTGCCGCTCCAAAATACAGCACTACTGAATCATAGAAGCACACGGATGCACAAAGGTCCTATTTTCCTAGCTCTGAATCACTCATCAGCATCCATGTTTAAAGAAAAAGGTCAGTGGCGGGCTTGGGACTTCAACAGCCATTAAGAAGGATGAATGTGAAACGATGATGAAAAGATCGCACCAGAATATTGAGTACTGTAAACACATTTAATGGACAAACAAAAGACTTGGATCACTCCGAGCAGACTCTTTAAAATGCCCAGGGAGCACTGCTGGGCTTTTTATAAACTCTCTTCATCAGAGAACCATGCTGTTGTATTAGACCGGTGATTTTATAGAACCGGACTGATTAGAAGTCTCTGATCAAATCAAGACAAATGATAGAGTGGGACAGCTTGAACTCCCATTGTCTGCACTGCCAAAATAAGTGTTGTGGGAAACACAGCAACAATAAAACACAGGTTACATAATCAGATCTATGAGGTTTTTCCAGTATGGTTATTTATAGTGGTTACTATATATATATATGTATATATGGTTAATTATTGCATATTAAACTATTTTAATATAATTATAAAAATATTAAATAAATACACTGTAGTTTACATTTGAATTGGATCAAAATCTTTCATCAGAGTTGTCCTAAAACCAAAACCATTCACATTCTTGTCGTAGGACAACTTTGATGAACATCAAATGATGACTTCTGTATAATGGTTTTAAATATATTAAATGACTGAAATTGGATACTGCATCAAAGCAGTAGTGAATTTGCTCCGTCTTGGAAGCTGCATTTATTTGATCAAAAATACAGTAAAAAACAGTGCTACTGTGAAACAGTATTCCAATTCGATAATCTATTTTCTATTTTAGTATATTTTAAAATGTTGTTTATTCCTGTAATAATAAAGCTGAATTTTCAGTAGCCAATATTCAGTGTCACTTGATCCTTCAGAAATCATGCTACCCTGTAAAATATCCCACCAATTCAACTTAATCAACTTAAACTTTTCAACCGTCATTTCAATTTAAATTACATTTTAAGCTGACTTAAAAATTCAAGTTGAATTTCATAGAACTTATACAATTGTTTATTATTGTTCAATGTATTTTGATGATTTAAAGTAATATAACAATTTAAATTGAACATATCGTTTTTTACAGTGTGATATCAGATCTTAATCTTTTGAATGGTAACATACGTTGGACAGATCAACATTTAAAAAAATCACTTTGAATGTGAAAATTTTTTGCAAACCAATCAAATCACTTCCATTAAGGACAAAAGAGACATCTGGACAGAAAAACGTAACACAAAATAACTTAACCCAATACACGTTATTTTTTAAAGTAACATTACCCAACACAGTGCACCAGTTGTGCTGAGAGCAAATGTACTTTGACATACTGCTAAAAAGGCCACCCAGACTTAAGATTATAATTAAGAGGATGAGCTTCATTTGCTCTTCTATGAGATACAAACTTGTGTCCCCTCAAGGAATGCTCTAGAATGCGGACGTGTTTACAAGACTGTTTATGTATCGCCATTTCTTATCATTTGAGCAGTTAATTTAACTAAATGAACAGAGCAAACAGTCCAGGACTGCATTCCCGGTCCAGTCCCTCTGGATAATCACAGTACGGCGGTAAATGGGAGGAAAAGCAGATTTAGGATTCTGAGAATACCTCAAGGTCTTGCTCTCATTTACACTGAATAATGTACCACTCCCTCCTCCTTCCGAGTGGCAGTGGAGAGCATGGGGCCGTGCTCGCACACATGCAGTCCGTATCGAGACAGGGTCATTTACATAATATCACACAACTATGCTGTATCCAAGGAACCGGGAACCAAAATACTGTCTGACCCAATGTGCTGAGCTAAGGCAACACCACATTGGGCCAGAGAGTATTTTGGTTCCCGGTTCCTTGGATACAGCACCCAGTGAGGGTAAGGAGGCAATGGAAGATGTGTGTTTGTGTTGGAAAAGAGGCAGATTAGGGTTCAACGCACACAATACAGGCTGCTCTTTTGATTACCTGATGCTATCATTTGCCCATTGTGTTTACAAAATATGTAAACCAAATTAGCAGGATGTAAATACAGCCCGCACTAGCTGTGTAATGAAGAGCGGTGAAAAAAGACAGCAATGATTTATATTTATATAAATATCTGGCCTTTATATCTTTATATATCTTTATATATATCTGGCCAAAATATATCTCAAATACATGCTAAATATATGTTTTAAACAGCACAGCTGAAGGAATTTTATTTTTAATAATTTTTAATTAGTTCAAAATTAAAATGGCAAAGAATTACAAAATATACTTCAAAAGGCAGATACATAAACACATATATTTCGGGAAAAACAAGTTAGATTGATAATATGTAAAAAAAAAATGACCAAATATATATGAGATCATGTAAAAAACTGAAACTTATTAAAAAATATGTTTAAGTAAATATACAAAATCTACAATAGTTATATATAGGAACACCAGTCCAGTATTATATACAATGCCCTCTACTAATATCTGCAAATATGAGCAAAGGTGGTTGTGAAAATAAATTAGCCTTGTTTATCCTTTTGAGCTTTCATTCAAAATATTCACAAAATATAACCTTTTCATTGAAGTTAAACAATTGAAAGGAAACTCAGATTATAAAAATAAATGTTTTTCTCCAATGCATGTTGGCCACAATTATGGGCACCTCTAGAAATTCGTATGAGTAAAATATCTCTGAAGTATTTTCCCATTCATATTTACATTTTTTGGCACACCAGACTAGGAGCATGAAACTGTCCAGCCATGACTTCTTGTTTCAAAGGATTATAAATATGAGGAAAACAAAGGACAAAATCCTTTAATCATCCACCACAAGGAGTAAAACCAAAGAATGTAGTTCTGATGTGCAGACACACACACACACACACACGCACACACACACACACACACACAAACACACCTATATTTCAGAACAAAAATGGCCAAATATTTAAACTCTATAGTAATAAGTTTGTTTTATTTAATTTTTAAACCTACAATAACTAACTATATACATTTTAGCCATTTATAAGTTTTGAAATATAGAAAATGAGTTCACACACACACACACGCACACACACATACACACACGCACATGCACACGCACACGCACACACACACACACACACACACACACACACACACACACACACACACACACATCTACACACCCACACTATATAGCCTAATATTTTTTTTTTTTTCAGAACAAATTAATTGCTAAAATTGGTTTCTCTGAAGTGGATCTAAATGCCACTTCAGATGCAGATACTGTGCCACCTCTGCATTGCGAACACATTTCATTCGATTAGTATCAGCCCTATAGTGTCTTACTATTTGAGTTCATTGATTAAATTTAAGAATTTGACAAAAGATAATGCACACATTAAATTAAGTTATAAAAATGCCTTATAAGGATAAAAATGCCCATAAAAGATAAAAAAATCTATTTAAACTTAAAAGTAAATTTCTGGTACTACTGCAAACTAACCACCTCACTGAGTATGAAGAATATCAAAAGCTTTGGCAGTCAGCTGTACACGGCGGTCCTAAACCTGCAAAGTTACCAGCAAAATATTGTCTAATTATCGTTATCAAGAAAAAAAAATCCCAAATATGTTGAGATATCACTTTCTGTCATCAACACACACTTATGTCACTTATTTAACTTGAAATCAGAGCCAAGAAAAATACTTATTTTATTGAGGCTGACATTACTGACCGGTCAGTGGTCACACTGTAAATAGAAGATCAAGTAAAGCTCTATCCATTGTGGGATACTGTATTCTACACAGTGAGCTCTGTCACATCTGGATACTCCATAAACAAAGAAAATGTACATCCCTCAGAAATGAGTAATAATGAGAAATGAGAATAAGAGTTGCACGATGAGCAGCTCAGACCAGTACACTCATTCACAGCCACAGACATGCTGTTGTATTGTGTTCTTTCTTCCTCTGCCATGTCATTCCCAATAGACATGACTAAATTTAGATTCTATACATGTGAATAATACATGCAGGGTTTCTAAGGAGGTGCTAAATAATTGAGGATGCGTCTGGGAGCAACGATTGATCTCGATGCAAGTATCTTAAAGTTGAACCTCACGTACAAGCTCGCTCATTCTTCATCGACTGCAGTTTTGATGAATGAGTTTTAATGTTTAATATGTTTATCTTCAAAGAATGGAGCAAATTCACAATGAAAAAAAGCTGGTTCGGCATGTTAAGAACATCTGCCACAAAGACACACAGAAACAGGCTACACGTCTTACATAACACAGAATAGCAAACATCCTTCTGTGTACTGATTCACATTCACAACAAACAGAATAAAGAACAAACTCTCATCTAAGTGACTATGAAGAAACACAGATGATTTTTCAACACAATACATAGGAAAACACAAACATGTACAGCATTATTGGAAACAGGAGAGAATTGTGACTTCGGAAATGGCTTTATAGTCACTTTCCATCCAAGTTCATTGTTTGATCAGCCTAGTACAAACACTCGAGCTTGAAATATCATACCATTTAGCCAGTCACAATTTAGTAGTTTGATATCTAATATATATATATAAAAAAGTGCAGTTCTGCTAATTTTATTTGATGGTTATTCCTGTAAATTTTGTTTTTCACAAGCCTTTTTCATTCCTCTCTTTGACCCTGATCAAAAAGTCAAAATGTCCAAATATGCAATATTATAATACAACTGTTTAAAAGTTTGGGGCCATGAAGAGTTTTTAAAATTAAATTTATCCTTTCATTTTGCAAGCAGGCATTGATCATGTGAGACTGAAAACTGAGTAATGGCTGGTAAAAATTCAGCTTTGCCATCACATGAATAATTAATTATTAAATTACAAAACAACTCTTTAAACTGTAATATTATTTCACAATATCACTCTTTTTGTTGTATTTTTGGTCATATATATAAAAAAATCCTTGGTGGGCCTAGGAGCCTTCTTTCAAAAACGTACCAACCTAGCAAAAAATCCTTCTTCATCTTCTAAAACCTTTTGATGACTGGTGTTCTTATATATTTCTTCACGTTCACTAAGATCAGTTTCTTAGATAACCTACTTTCTTTCTTTCATTTTTTTTCTGGGCAGAATCACATGGCTTAATCAATTTCGTATGTCGACACAGCATCAGTCAACCCATTTCTGTGCCAGTGTGGATGTCTGCTTCAAACTGTGCTCTCGCACTTGGCGGCTTGGACTAATTCACGTCCTTGACTTCCTCCTCGGGCGCTGGGCCTCTCTCCAGGTGGGCTGCTCACTCCTGGCTTTTATAGACTGCGCTAGTGAGCTACTTAACATGCCAACAATCACCCATGTCTTGATGCACACCAAACTTCTTCTGCAATCTACCAAGTGCAAACACTTATTCGGGGCAGTCGGAATTGTGTGTGTGTTTTTTTTAAACAACACTCAAGGGTGAATGGTTTATGCACTTTTTATGATATTATTTAGATAGCCGTTTATAGCGGCCGTGTTCTTGTAAAATGTGGATTGCTGACAAAGAAATGCTGAAATAGATTGCTGTCTGGGTTGTTTTATTGGGTGAGAGGGGAAGTAATGTCTTTTTTTATGAGTCTTTGTGGTAAAGTAAAAACTTTTTTCAGTAAATCGGTCCTGTTTTCAAATGGATGGAGTGTTGCTTGGCTCAAAGCCAAGAGAATATCACAAAGACGTCTAATGCCTTTGATTAGCTCTAGCTCAAGGACGCAGATGCTATAAATGCAAAAAATCGAACTTTTCAGGAGAACGACAAACAAGAGCTACTCTACACTACTCAAAAAACTCGCATTTGCATCGTCAGTGGCAAATTCTTTCAATATGAAAACATACTTACAGGATATGAGTCAGAACAGCTGGCATTGTATGCTACCCTTCCAGGATCAGGAAACAGTCCTCCATAAAATGCACTGCACACATCTATATATTTGATTTGAACTGTTCTGGAACAGTGTTAAATATAACTTACCCACTGATTTCTAGTTGTGTCCTCTTTTGGAAGGCCAAACTAAATATTTTCGCTTTCACAATGAAGCACACAGCATCTCCACGACATGACGGCGGCAATATACTACAGAGAGGATCTAAGTTGCGTCTTTTTTCTTTGCGTGAACATTTATGTAGTGTTATGCAAATCTCCCAGACAGTGACATAAACATGTGGGGGCATGTTTAAACGAGGTCTTTTAGGAGGGTGTGGACGAGTCTTAACTTTTATAAAGAATATCTCTTTGGGTTTGAGACTTTAGGGATCTTATCTATTCACTAACAGCTTTTAACACACCAAAGAGAAAGACAATCTTGAAATTGCATCATATGACCCCTTTAAAGCTGTGACATGAGCAAGCAAATTGTTGTTCATGCAGCTGACAAAAGTGTTTATTTCTACTTTTAAAGCTGTATCTGTTAACATTATTTCATGCACTATGAACGAGTATCATTTTAACAACGTGTTTGACTGTAAGTGTTTTAATTGGATCATTTGCTGTGGGCTACACCAGTACCAGACATGCCATCTTTGACCTTCTTACTGTGCCACCATCAGTCTTAAAACAGAATGTGTCAAATGAACAAAATAATTAAACATTCAAAGCCTTATTTACAATTCAGATCATCTAAAATAAATTTCAGACTATTTCCAATCACAGGCACAAACACTGTTTGTTAAAAAATTACAAATTATTTAGTCCTTGTGCTTTCGGACAGTCACTTTTTGACCCATTTGCACAATCCCCTCACTGCCTTTAGTCCTCGGAAGAAATCAATTTCAGTGCTGACCTCCTTGGGCCTTGACCACATGGCTGTTAATCTGAATTAGACGCAGTACATTAGTGTAGCTAAGGCCACACTATACCTCGGAGCTAGCAAAGAGAAGTCTTGTTAGCAATGCTAAATGAACCTTTTAAGCTTTTTAATCATGGCTAAGAACTTCCTTAATTCACTGCATTGAGTTCTCAATATCAATATCAGAATTAACTCTCTATCTATTTCTGCCAACGTTTTTCTAAAAGGCAGCAATCCATGAGTCAATGCTACACGCCAAGAGTTTGTGCTTTGTTGACAAATGGCATAATTGGCAATGTTATTACGGAAGAAACACAAAAAAGGGAGTAAAGCAGGCAATTTCATCACAACTGCTTTGATTTTCAAATAACACATCACACCCAATATTCCACTTTCACAATTGAGCAGGCACTTAGCCAGAGGGGATAAGCTTCTCCATGACACAGTAACACCCGATGCTCATAGAGAAAGCTCTTCTTGAGAAGAGACACACAACACAGACCTCCACAGACTGCAGCGCTCCAGAGAACATGTTGGTGAACCTAGCGTGGCAAGATAGGTAGATAGATAGAACTTACTATTTACTATTTCTTATTTATAACATACAAGATTCACAATGGCCATGTTTTTCTTTTAGGGTGAATAAAAAAAAAATGTATAGGGATTAAGATTTTGCATGAAAAAATTAAACCAACTTATTTGTAATTATGAATATTAATAAATAATAATTCCCACAAGCTTCTGATTATTGCAACTTAGCATTACTAACTATTAAACAAAAAATAGTCTAACATTTTTTTTTATTATTAATAAAAGATTCATTAAATTAAAGATGAAGAGTATCATTTTCATTTAACCAGCAGAACCAACATTTTTGCTGATCACTTATGGTCTGTAATTAGTCAATAAATATGAACTGCGATTCTACAATTATTGCAGTTCAAAACTGCTATATATTGTGATTTTTGTTTGCTTTTATAACTTGAGACTAGGGGTGGGAATCCCTAGGCACCTTATGATTCGATTTGTTTATGATTCAGAGATCTTTGATGTTATGATAAAATGAATTTCAAAACATCTTGTTGCACCATTTTCTTCTATAGACTTATTTTTCCTCACTTTATGACTATGGTACATTCAAAGCAAATAATCTGTAATGATTACAAATATCACATGATCATTTTTATGTCAAAGGAGTTAACAAAACTAATTATAGCTTCAAAACATACAAGCAAATATACTTTAAAGTAAACATTCAGTATCTGAGAGTGCTTTAAGTATCTGAAAGTTTACAGACAGTTGCAATTATGGGTCTTTCTTTTTTTCATTATTATTGCTGTTTGATTATTACTGATGATGTCATAGACAGTGGCAGCTTTAATAGTCTAATTTATTTGTACATTTTTTGAAAAATACTAAATTTTTTAAATGATTGTACAGAAAAAATAAAAATAACAATTTAGCTTTAAAAGCTAAATTTAAAAACTAAAATGTATACTATGATGTATAAATAATAATAATAATAAAAAAACATCATGAAAATTGTAGGGGGAGGGAAGTTGTTTAATTAAATGTTATTAAAAAAAAATATGCAGAAATGTGATTAAAGAAAATGACACACATCACTTTCAATGCATTTCATTAATTACCAAATAACAGGAATATGAATATATTGAAAATCATCAATGAAGAAGGTTAGTTGTGTATAGGTTTATACTGTTTTACTTCATTGTTGTATGTCTGTATTTATGTAGCACTGTGGTCCTTGTGAGCCACGACATTTCGTTGCACTGTATGTCCCCAAATGCAGCAGAATGACTATAAAGCTCAACTTGAACTAAAATATAAAATAATATCCTTTATAGGTAGGTAACTTCTTCATTCCTGCTGTAAGGGATTTATGGATTTCAACTCATGCGTTTCTGCTTCAATTTTACTGGCTTCAGTATAGTTGCATTTCCTGCTTTTCCTTCATTTGATGCTAATTCATATCGTGACCCTGAGCTCTCAGCTCCATTGTGCCTGGATTGATTGTCTGCTGTAAAATCAGACTCTCTAAGTAAAGAGCATAATTGCTCTTTGTTTACAGTAATGAATTCAGACATCTTATTGATCTTGACCAAATAATGTTTGAATACCTGCTCAGCATATCGGCTGCCAAGAGTGCCAAAGGCCTGGAGCACGATGGTGCACAATTGCTTGCATTTCCAGTTTTCCACTGTGCAAAATGACAAAAGCGCCACCAGGAGTGGATCTTCTGAGTTGTGACCTCCATAACGAATGGCATAAAACATACTAATCAAAATGGCAGCCTTATGAGCTTTTTCAGACAGATGAAGCAAGCAAGAAGGAGAATTTGTGCACTGAATAGGACACATGACATAACGCTTGGCAGACCTCATGGCCTCCTGACGTGTTAGAAGGAAAAGATGGGTGGTGGGCAGGTGTCCAGCTGAGATCGAGAGGTCAGACAGCACTCGGAGCAAAATCTGCAACGACTCTCAAATAAATGCTTCAGTGACCTCCTGAAGACCTCCATCAGTAATGACAATTTTGTAACACACCAGAGATATTTCCTTTCCTGCTGTATAACTGGGTAAGTGAAAGGTTCTATCCTGAAAAACAGAGGAACAGACAAAAGGATTTAAAGCTGAAGCCCGCAGGTGGTGGGTAGGTTGATATTAGATGGAGAGGCTAGTGGAAGGTTAAAAAACCCTTGCAAGTTATTCCAGTAAATAAATGACATGTTTGTTTTGACAGGGCTTTGGAATCATTTCTAACATAGAAAACAACATCTCTGCCTACAATAACAGATGACAGACAGCTAGTTGGTTTCAGTCTGACAACTGAGTCCAGCCAATAATGCTGTGCATCATACGTGTAGAACATTGATCTGGTCCAGACTCTGATGTGTGAGGGAAAGGCAGGCTTCTTAAAGTTATTCACCACACAAGTTATTAATCTGTCAGATTCAGACGAGATAAGCTTCTAAGGATTTTAACAAATCATTTTTTTGCTGGATTTCTCCGTAACTTCAGAGCTGAAAAACACATTATGTGTGATATATATACATACATCATATATATACACACTGAATGAGTGACTTGAAATACAGCTAAGTATGGTGACCTATACTCACAATTTGTGCTCTGCATTTTACCCATCCAAAGTGCACGCGCACACACACACACGTGGGGTTCGATGCTTTGCTCAAGGGCACCTAAGTCATGGTATTGCCAGCCCAAGATTTGAACCCACAACCCTAGGGTTAGGAATCAAACTCTCTAACCACTAGGCCATGACTTCCTACAATTAGCTGTAACCTGGCTCAGAGGAAGACAGGACCTAGTGGTCAACTGGCTTTTTGACAGCCGATGCCGATATCTGGCAAAGCAGGGAAAGCACATCTCGTGCGCCATCAAAATAAAAGTGTTCCCCCCTCAAACACATCGGCCAAACAGAAAAACTTATCGGCCGATGCCGATATTTGAAAACTAACAGGAACCATGTCTTTATGGTAATGATGTTGAAAGTATACAGCAGCACATATATGTATTGTCCACATGTTGCTGCACAGACAAAAATAATAATAAAAGAATTGCATCACAAAGACATTACCACACAAACACCCTAACAGCACAAAAAAGGGTGCCGAAAGCAAAAATTCTATCCCAAGAATTTTCTATCCCAGTATATACTATATAACCAGCTCTGCCAGCTGACGACTGTCAACCTTCTGCTCATGCCGTGTGTGATGTTATAGTAATAGGGCTCTGCCATTCAGTCATAGTCGCTGATTTGTCTGACTTATCAGATGAGATACTCGGCCACGTCAGCCAGGCAGACGATATCAGACCTCCTGTCACTCAGCCGTGGCCTGCGTCATTACTCACTCCGCCAGAGTGACGGAGAAAAAGAAAAGACAAGAAAGAGAATGAAAGGGGTCAACAACTGGATAAAAAGAAACAAAAATAGACTTTGAATAAGATCACTGCCTAGTGTTGACATTTACAAGAGCTGATGACAATCGCCTGCTCCACTGGCATCTGCCAAGCTGATGATTTGCTGAACACAACTCATCCTCGTCACCAAATTATGTCTTGAATCGAAATTGGTGATAGAATTCCATGGAGGTCTTGAGGGATTGGCAATTAATGAGGTCCATTGATTTTCTTCTCCTCTGGGTGTTATGTTTTGTCAAAAGAGTTAGGTCTTCTTTAGGTGCTCCATAAATCGTTCATTGACTGACAGCTTAAGAAAAGTTATTATTGTTTCAGTATAAATGCTAAAGGATGTTTACATCTGCATAATGGCTAATGCATCCATTTTTAAATGCCTCTTTTAAGGAGTTTTAACAGAAGAAAGTTCAAAACGAGTGATCTAGAGTCCCAATAGTGAGATTAGCTGAAACCTTTTCAATGTTGGAGAAAAAAAAAAATCAACATTATAGTACATCACAAACAAACAAACAAATGCAGAATCCAGTTTTGGTCAAATAAACTATTAAAGGCAGGGTAGGTAAAACATGTATAAAAAACTTTTTTTCCAAATGTGTTTAAACTTTATTTATATATCAATACATAATTAAAATGTAAGTACTCTGAAAAAGAAAGTATAAAAATCGAGTGTCTGTAGACCTCTAACGACTGTTTTAAAGACAGCTCATTATTTCCATTCACACCACCCCCTCCCTTCTGGGTGCCTTCCAAAGCCACGCCCCCAAAACACATGAACGCGCGACTCCGACCACTGAGCTGGAAGACGCATTATTTACCTGAGATGAGCGGAGAGGAAGGAGCACAGTGCATGTAGTGAAATCATGTCAGAATCACATGTAATAAAAATAACTTTATAATTATGAAGATAAACAAACAAGATGTATTTTAGTACTCACTATCAAGCTAGCATATTGATATTGGTAAAGTTTAAAATATATATTTTTTGATTCGCTAACGAGCTAGTTATCTATAAGGCAAAGCTAAAAACAGGTTGCATGATACACGTTTTTCCATTACCATCATTTACACTGTGATGAAGATGAATTTCGTGTAAGATTCATAACATATACGTTGTTCTGCATGTAAGAGTTTCCATGATGAAAGCATTGTTGACTCTGATGAGGACTACACTCCAGAGGCAAGTACCGCATCGTCAGCTCGAGGACAGGTCCGGGGTCGAGGGCGAAGCAGAGGAGGTCGTGCAAGAGGCCGTGCAACTAGGGTCAGAGGAAGTAGAGGCCGAGGACGGGGTGGTCGGAGTGCAGGGCAAGGAGCACTTGAGTTCCCTCAGTTCTCGCCATCGCTGGAAAGGCACGCCGATATTAACTCGCGTTTTATTTCTTTGTTTATCCAAAGACTTTTTGTTCATTGCCTTTTTTTGTACTGTTACTGTCTTCCTTTTTTGCCTGGTTTGCCTTCACTAACTGCATAGGCCGGTACAGTGAATTTTGCTTGCTGTTTCTCTGCCATTGTTTTGGTATTCCTAGGATCCTCTTGAATTCCTCAAATCAAACGTGCGTACGCAAGTGGGCAGGTCATGTGTGGCAAAAGGGTGGTTGCCATGGTTGCGAGAGAGTGACAGTCGCCTAAGCCAATCCTATGTTTCGTGCCGAAAGGAAATAATGAGCTGTGTTTAATACAGATTAAACGGTCTAGACTCACTCGATTTTTATACTCTTTTTATCAGAGTACTTACATTTTAATTATGCATTGATATAAATAGAAAGTTTAAACAAATTTGGAAGAAAGTTGTTTATAAATTTCTTACCTACCCTGCCTTTAATAACTTTTATAAACTATTTTTTTTATTGTAATTATTTATTAATTAATGTATATATATATATATATATATATATATATATATATATATTTATTATTGGTTAATTAAAAAAAAAAAAAAAATAATAATAATTATTTAACTAAATTATTTAATTTAATAAAATGCAAAGCATTCTACCATCAGACTAGGAATTAATGGATCAAAGGGCTTTACCAAAAATATATAGTAAGTTTGACTAGTGAGTTTATTTATTTATTTATATTTTAGCTCTATTTTTTATATGCTTTGAAGGGGATGATTTTAGAGGCAAACTTCTCAGAGAGGCTTTTACTGTCAGTAACACTACACGCAACTCTTTTTGCGATGCTTTGAAGCAGCACATTTCATCCCCTTTAAAGCACCTCTGCTGCACTCAAAGATAGATAAATAACAATGCACACAGTACATTTCAGGGCAATTACTGTTGGACAATTCACAGTGTGTGTGTGTGTGTGTGCGTGTTCACTGCTCTGTGTTTGTGCACTTTGGATGGGTTAAATGCGGTGCACGAATTCTAAGTATGGGTCACCATACTTGGCTTAATGTCATGTCACTTTCAAACCAAAACATGTATCTGAACATCCTTACACTGGATCCAGCTTGCTGACCTTATTTCAGAAAAAAAGTTAGAAAAATCACGGATAATCCTTTTAGCCTTGATGCAATGACTGCATCCAGTGTGATTCAGTGTTTGTCTTTTCTCATTCGATGTGGCACATATTTCCCTCACGAACCTGGCACTCACCTTTCCTTCATTTTTCTTTCCATTGCCACAAATAGCTCAGAACAATGGGCATAGAAATGAACAGCAGAAGGTGAGACATGTCTAGGTTCAGCTGTTGAAATATATGTGTGAGCTTGGGATACCAATCAGTCATTCTGATAATTCAGAAAGCAAGCAGTATTAAACCGGCTACACTCAAGGATAGCAAGGATCTCCCTCAATGCATCTTAAGAGACACCGGATCGGGAGAATTGTTAGCACACAGGGCGTTATGCAAATTATACCTCTTGATCAACAGGCTTTATATGAAAAGGGTACATAAAACACAGAAAAGCTGGGCTATTAATAAGGCAAATATGATACAGACAGCTTTAAACAGGGTGTAAGAAATTAAGGAAATCTCTTATCAAGAAGGCTTGCACATTAATACTAACAATGGACCCAGGAACAATGCTCCTAACTAAAAAAAATACATACTAATTAAGGCTATGTATTCACAATATATTTGTTAATTAAGCAACATTATTGCTTTTTATTTGCCCATTAAGTTCCCCCATTATATTAGTTTTGCTGAGTGTCTAACAGAGTCACTAAACACTTTTAAAAACACTTTTATTTATCCCCCTTTACTCATACTGCAGAAAAAGTGGTTCAATAACGTTGAATGTTACAGGGACTGATTATTGCAAAGGCAGATCCCACTGTGTTCTGGTTAAATAATTTTTAAATTTAATTAAAATAAATAAATAAATGCTTTAAATAATAATAATAATAATAATAAATGTTAAAATATTTACAATCAAATTTAAATTAATTATTTAATTAAAATAAGTAAATATATAATACTAGTACCATCAAGTCCTGCAGAGCATAATGATAACATAAATGATGGAAAATAAGGCTTGATTGATTATGACAGTCACTGCTAACGTTCACAGAAGCTCATCAGTATAGCTGCTCATAGAGGCTTTAATTAGGCTGGACTCTGGATACTGCTGCCTGTTGAGAAGCGCACAGGTTTGGGACAAGTATAATAACGAAAAGGAGGTGACTCAAAATCACCAGCTGTCAGAAGACAGCATAAGTCCTACAAACTCGGCATGACCCAGTCATCTGCACGAGAACCGAGACTGGGGCTTGACACAAACAGGGACTAGCTGAGATTTCTGTTAGCATATGTCATGCTGCACAGCCATGACAGCACCAGGGATGAGAATACACCCAGTGACCACATTACAGAAATTATCATGACGTGAAATTTTCAGCCTGAAGCTGCTCACTATCATTACTGTACAGACTGTGAAACAGAGATGGTATTTAATATTTAAAACACAATGCAAGATTAATAAAAAGCAATCGCATGATGTACTCATTGCAGCTCCTAGTGTGCCAACTTGCTGTCTACATAGATAACTAACTTCTGAAGCAACAGTGAAACCCCATAAATGAAATAAATCTTTAAATCAAATACAAAAATCGATTTGAAAGTTTTAAAAGCCATTCTCTATTCAGTTCTGTGCACAACATTGACACGAGAGCAGGTCTTTTGACTAGACTGTCTACTGGAAGCCCTTCTGGTTACACAGTCTGCTCATGGTCAGGCAGATCCCAGGGCACTGCCACATCAGTGCAGCTCAGTGTGCTGGACACAGCTCATTTGCTGACGCATCCATGTATACGAGAGCCCCGCACTCCCCTTCATATCAGTGACTGTGTGAAAGAGAGAGAGAGAGAGAGAGAGAGAGAGAGAGCAGGGGTATGGCCAACAGTCTGCCAACACTCTCTTCCTTCTCTCTCACTGTGAAAGAGAAATCTGCCCAGGAACAGGTCCCAGCGCCCCAGAGATGGACTCTCGAAAATGAATATGAGCCAGTCATTCAGCTAAAGGACTTCTGTGGAGAATGTCAGTTAGGTGTACATTTGTGGTGAGTGTGATAGAATAAAAGTATGGAACCATGGAATAAAAAAGTAATTGTGACTTTTTACCTCATAATTCAGATTTTTTTTTCTTCTCTCAACTCAACTCAAATTAAATTAAGTTTTTAAATCTAAGATATAAAAAATGTGCGAAAAGGTACAAATTGTGAGATAAAAAGTCTTACTGCGTCTATAATTTTTTTTATTTCTTGGTGGAACTTCAACTCACAGTTCAGACTTTTTTTCTAACAATTTGAGTTCATATCTTTATCTTTTTTTGTGTTTAATTGTTTTCTTCGCAGAATTGCAAGTTAACATTTAGCAGTTTTGACTTTTCTCTGAATTGTGCCATGTAATCACCTGAATCATCACAATTCTGACCCCCCCCCCCCCGCCCCCCATAATTCTGAGCTTATATGTCATAATTCTGATTTGTCTATCAATCCTGAGAACAGAAAGGTCTAAATTATGGGATATGAACTCAGAACTGCAAGAAAAAAAAGGTCAGAATTGAGAGAAAGTCATGATTTCCCATTTTTTATTTTATTTATTTATTTATTTTATTCCTTGGAAGAAAAAATCTTGACACAGTTTCTCACACTCAGATTTTTTTTAGACTTACAAGAAAAAAAGTCTAAATTGTGATTACAAAAAGCTTGTATTTTTTGTTCTGTGGCAGAAATAAGCTTCCATTCAATTTTTTTTTGTTTGTTTCAGGTGAGTCCTATCTTCTGCATATGACACAAGTAGGAACAAAAGCGTGTCCTCTTCCTCTTGTCTACAGAAGTGCAGAGGCTGGTGGATAGCAACACAACAGACCTCATGAGAACTCGGGGCAGGAGGTGAGGGAGAGAGCATTAATCACAGATGAGAAGTGTTATCCCACTATCAGTGCTCTCTTCCCCTCTTCTCCTATCTCTCTCGCTCTCTCTCTCTCTTTCCCACAATGCACTGGTTGCAAGCAGATACAAGCACGTACTCTGTTTCTTCCCAAGCACCCGAGGAAATTAACACACTCTCCTCTAAAGGACCTCCAAAGTTGGTATGCAGAAGGGCTATTCAGAAATAAGTTTGAAGTCCACTGTGGCATCTTCAAATGAGGAAATACATCATGCAAGTGTTCCCCAATGAATCTGATCTGCTCAAATGGTTAGGGATTTAGTCATGGACCTGCAGACACATATTCCAAAAGTTAACTATAAACAATCTTAACCAGGTCCAATTAAATTTCTTTGTATCAAAAAAAACAAAAAAAAACAAAAACTTTTATACCATTATAAATGTTTGAAACTACATGAGGGTGAAATAATGATAAAGTTTTTATGTTTGGTTGAACACTTTTTCCTTTAATACTAAAAATAGTAAATTTTTATTCATTCTTGAATTGAACATCAAACAATTTAATAAGATTTTTGTTAAAGTTTTTGAAAGAAATCTCTTTATTTGATAAAAATAAAAGTAAAAACAGTAATATTTTAAATATTATTTATTCCTGTCGAGGCAAAGTTTTCAGCAGCCATTTTATGCCAGTCTTCAGTGTTTCTGTTGCACTGCTTAAAGGGGACACTGGATGCAACATTCACTTTAACATGGTGTTTGCATATAATGTGTCTTAGCAGTGTGTGGACACTACTGCCCTACAATGATAAAAATCCATTCGCTCTTTTTTTTAATCTTCAGAAAACCTGAACAATCTCAGTTATCAAGCGTTTTTGATATTCTGAGGCATTTAAAGAGACATGCACCAAAATGGGTCGTTTGGAACAGTTATTTTACACGACCATTGAGAAATTTTAACCAATGTATGCTGCAGACATTTCTTGAAGACCCTAAAGAAGCATACCAATTTGTGGAAAAAGGGCATCCAATGTCATATTTAATATTTTATCAATTTAATTCATCCTTATTGAATAAAAGTAATAAATCCTTTCAAAATTCTTACTGACCCCAAAATTTAACAATAATGCCTGCAAATTTGCTCTTTAATATGCAGAAAGGTATTTATGCCTAGTCTTTTGCATGATTCGTGCTCATTTAGATCAAATTAAATTCTGTATACCACCTGTGCATTGGCCCCGCAAAGACAAAAAGCTTAAGAGGAGGATTATCAAGAAGTGATCGGTGTACAATTCCGAAATCAGCTCACACCACGGGCCTTTCATTATCATACAACTCTACTTAATTACTTTCAGACTGACGCTCCCTTACTGTGTAATGATGCATGCAGCCTTACTAATGTCTGAGACGCTTGTAAATGAATGGTCGAAGGCTCCACATCCATTTCGGCTGGGAGAGAAACCTAATTAACTGAAGGTGCAGGCACTGTTGTTCTGACGTGGGAAAACAATGGGACCGAAGGCACGACTCGGAGCCTGCTGCAGGTGCCGTTTGGAAAAAAGTGCAAAGTGGCTGGCTAGCAGTGAAATGACTCTCCTTCCCGAATGCCTCTTCTGTAATCCACATAATTATCTCTGTGTGTGTATGAAGATCGAGCTGTCATTAATCTACTTCACATCAACACCCTTTCAACAAGCCACATCCATCTCCATATTACTGAGTCGAATTAACCTCCAGGTAATTTCCATTAATAAATATGAGATAAGGAATTATTCACTTTGTGTACTGTCAGATGACTGTGTTTTAGTGAAAGAGAAGAGATGCAAGATTTTCTGATCAATTGTGTTCTTGTTAACTATAGATAAAATGAGAAGTGGGAAGAGGGAGCGAGAGAGCGGTGGTCTCCATAGTTAACCGATCAAAGAGGCACTTATTCGCTTTAGGAGAAAATAATGAACGGGTCCATTTTTCAACACCCAGATTTCTGTGTGGGGAACAAAGACGCTCATTATGTACTGTATCTGGGAGCTTGAGGGGATGATTGAAAATGTTGTCTATGCATCCAGACACAACTGTGTATCTGGGGAGGGTCTAAAACATAAAGAAACATGTTGTGAGGTGGCAAAACAGCACTGGCACATATTTCCAGCTCCAATTATCAGTTTCTTCACTGAGATGTTGCTGCAAACAAAGACATTTCCAGAGAAAACCCATGAACATGCATCTGAGGTCACCTGGTTGCATACACAAGTGGTAAGACAAAGACTTCTGCTACACAACAGATAAATCTCTAGAAAAACTTGTGCCTGAGGTGTGAATGTATTGACAAATACAAATTTTAATCTTGCTGAATGAAATAGATTTAAACAGCAAATATTATGTAATGGATAATGTACTGACACATACAGTCTTTGTCGCTAAAACTGTTATTTTGTATCACTCTGAAAGAGTCCATTTTGCAATAAATGTACAATGAGTGTGCACTATCCTGAATTAAACAGCTGCTTACCAAATAAAGGAAGAAATGGATATTAATTATAATAATGCTAACATTACTATACTATTAATATATACACAACATTTCAAAAGTTGGGTGAGTATACATTTTTGTTTTTAGCAAGGATGAATTCAATTGCATTAAATCTGCATATTAGAATGATTTAAAAAAAATCACACAATAAACTACATTTTAAAATATTAAAAAATATACAAAATTTTTTTATTTCAAAAACATAAAAGGGTAATAGCAAAAAAAAAAAAAGGAAAAGGAAAAATGTATTTTATTGCTGTGCACATTTAAAGAGTAATTGTTAATATTACAATTCTATAAAATATTGAACACAGGCATCACAGCATCCCAAAAAGTGGATATTCATGCTGAGATTTGCTAAAAATTACAATTAACTGTGTTTAGTTTTATTAAAATTTAATGAGCATTAGATGATGCAAAACTAATCTAAATGTAAAAATAGGGGAAATGTGCATGACTGATTAATTGTCAAATATCGGAGGTTATAAATTCAACACTAATAAATACATTTAAAAAAATCTCCAGGGACTGATATCCATCCATATATTGTACATTACTGAACACAACATTATAAGCAACTTGAAAACCATAAAAAAGAAACTTGGACATTGAAGAAAGTTAGCTTGTCTCAGCTTGGTGAGTTCAAGGAACGACTCAAACTGTGATCCTCCGAAGGGACACTCATGAACAAAATGCTAGCAATAAACTTCAGGCCTTGATATTGTTTTACACTCCGTAGGAACAGTCTCAGCAGCCAGTGGTGGGACTCAACTCAGCACTTCCGCTGACACAGACATATGTCCTGTCCCTTTCAATGCTTCAGAGAGAGCTTAATTCAATCATTGTCATATTGATTATGGCACCATGCGTTCTCCTGACACTGGCCTACTGTAACAGCTTCTGTGTTTAGAAGTCCAAGCATTATTGAACATGCAATGACTTCAACAGTTTCCTACATAATATCTGACAGCCCCTAATGATATTACTTATTGCGCATATGAAAGTGTGAATTGTGGAAAGAAAAATCAAAAATAATATGTCTTAAATATCTCCTAGACAGCAATGCAATTAAATTGGGGGCTAATGGCATCTTTCTTAAGCTTTTAATATGAATTCATACATTTTTTATTAAATTCTTCCAAGACATCCACATTCATTCTACAGCTCTATACTCCTCCGGTTATGTCTCAAATATATAATTTTTTTATTTAAATTTCATTGTTGTAAAACACACAGCAAATAATTTTTTGTAAAAATAAATAAATAAAATGAAATAAAATTAAAATAAAAAAATAATAAATAAAAAAAAATATATAATTAAATAAATAAAAATGAATAAATAAAAATAAATAAATATACATATATAATTTTTTTATTTTTTCTATTTTATTATTATTATTTTTTTTAATGGGAACATTAGTTTTTGTTTCCCAGTATGGACATCCTAATATTCTCTGTTGGTTATCAAATAAAAGTTTTCTTTAGGTAACTACAATGTTCCCTCTAAGTTCATAGAATGTTCCCCTAAAATAAAAGATATCTATTCAGAATGATTTTTGGCAGTCTGAAAAGTAACTTCTCATTTTATGCACTTCATAAGGAACAGTTTAAGAAAAACCTGAAGACAAAATCCCTCAGGTATACAGTAAGAAGGTGAAGCTCCCTTGGGAAGCAGGTGTGCTTCAATATTGTCATTTCCACAGCACCACATTGAGATCTGTTTCATCAACACGCACCTAATTACATGGCACGTGTGAAGTCATTATAAAGCACCTCAGCAGCCGTGGGGTTATCTCATACTCAAGCAAACTAACAAGGAGCTTCAGATCTGTAATTACAAGAAAACGAAGAAAAAAATAAATAAAATCAGAATTGTTTTATAGCTACCTATGTGTGTGTATTAGCCATGCCCTCAATATGCACATAGCTTCCTGCAGTAAAATAGAGATCAGACCACCAATAAGGGAATAGCGGTTCCTGCTCCTCTCTCTTGAGAAGGGGCACCACAAAGCCACTAAAATCTCCCATCAGGCACTGTGTCTGCACAGACACGCAGCTGCCTTTCTCCTCCGCTATTCACTGTATAATATCTCCACAGGAACATCAGTCGTAACAGAGGAAGGTCTATAAATACCGGGGTGAATAGAGCCGATACCTGCCTGTGCTCTGTTACAGCTTTTTATGAGACACCAGGGGTCACCATTAAAGTTCCTGTCCTCCTGACATCACACCTGATAAGGTATACTGGTAATGCAAAGAAAAGCTCTTGTGTACAGCGCAACTCATGCTGCAGTCAAGTAATGTGAAAAATAAATAATAATAAAGTAATAAAGTAGATATACAGTATTGAGTCTGTTAATTAAAATTAGATTAAAAAAAAAACTAACTATAAAACATGAAACTATGAAAACTCTACAATACAATACAATACCTAAGTACAGGAGAATTAGAAAAAAAGTTTAAAATAGGTTAAATACAGAGTAGAAAGTATAACATGTCTAGTGCAGGACACTGCTGTTACTACTTGACATTTTATGTCAACTACTCATTTAACATTTTTGATGTGATTTTTAATGAAACATAATATTTAGCTCGAACTAACGTGTATGACTTCACTGCATCCATTGGGATTTGGTTGGATCATGAAAACTAGGCTCCGATATTATTGGTCCATTTTCCATGCCCCTACGGCCTTGGTTACATCAACAGAAATCAAAAGACATTAGAGTTCAATAACATGCATTGATGAATCATGCAGTAAACGGGGTCAATTCTAATTTCATGTTGCGTTGAAAATACTGCAATAAATTAGATTTCATTGTATGAGAATGAAAGCAGAGGGAGAGTCATGTACAGGGTTGTAATCAGAGAACTGCTATATCCACGTTTGAGGCAGTTAATTTCACTACAGCATTAGAGACGCTGTGGGGGGTGGGGGGTGGAGGTGGGTGGAGGTTGGGTGGGGGGAATAGAAGCAGGTGTAGCAGTTAATGCAAGAGATAAAAAATAAAGACTCAGAGGAAGGCAGCATGCTGAGCTCCTATTATCAACCCGCATTCAAGCAATATCGACACTGGAGCCTGGCCAAACTTCTTGATGTGTCTCATATTCAGAAGCATTTCTGAACCGTTATTTACAGACTTGGTGTAATCAACTGGTTATATTTTAAACAGACAAAAACAAATGCTCTGCACTGACACCTACCAAATTTGACTCTTAGTAAGAGCTTCTTATCCATGAGGAAACAGTAAATCATAAAGTTCAGCTGTCATTGTACCCCCATATTTCACTTCAGAATTCCACGACCGACCAATAAGAAGAGACACATAATAAAGAACTATATATATTTAATACAAGGAGCTGCAATCGCAAGCGCAGTAAAAGGAAAGAAAAGCCTGTAAAGGATCAGACATTACTCACAGCAAGGATAATCTGCAAGGAACTGTGGGCCACCTCCACATACTGGTACTCCAGCAGACAGCCGGTGATGCTGATGTAGCGATGGTCCTCCGGGGCCCAGGAGGGAGGAGGGGTCACCGGGGTCACCCTGCACCCCGGGCCGTTCTCCATCCACCAGGAGCGATGCATGGAGATGTTGAATGTCATAATCAGATCTGTGTCCTGCAGGAGAGAAGAATGAGTTAGAAGAGAAGCTTGTTTTTCAAGTAACATTACCTACATTCAAATGATATTTCTATTTTCCGAATAATCAGTTATCAATGTTTATGTTTCTATTTCACCTAAATGCAAAGAAAAGTGGAATGGCGCCAAAACTATATTCAGAACAAACGCCGAAGATCATCAGTGACTTAAATATTTTTTTTTTCAGTTTTTTGCTAACCACACATAAACCTAATTTTCTCAGAAATGCAAATTTGCACAAACATGATGATTATATATTATTGTAGAACAAAATTTCTCCACAGCCCCAAAACCCCCTCAGACCCCAGATAAAAATGTTAAAGTAAGTTCACTTCCTTGCATTCAAGCAATTTCAATTATGTATTCAAGCTTACGAGATGTAATACTCTGAACGCTGACTTATTTAACAATGTGGGTCAAATAACAAGCACTCCATAATATTTTAATCAAGCTAAATCCAGTCCATTCTCATTTATTGACAGCTAAGAGAGCAAGGCATTCCCTCTAGTGAGATGCCTCACATTCTAACCTCTTGAAATTGATGATTTCATTCATTTGTTTATATTAAAATAATCATATATTCTGGCTCACGATCAGTGTAACATATTCACCCTACATTTAAAAAGTCAGATGTTGTCTGACACTGGAAATGGGACCCCTAGCAGCCATTGTAGGGTTTGTATTTTGTTGTATTAATAATCATTTTGAAGCTTTTTAACATTGAGGCACAATTATTTAAGTGGCTCTTATGTGGTTAATTTTGAGACATCAAAGGGACCCGCAGAGCAATAACCAGCCAACACATACTTATAAATGTGGCATGAGATTAATTCCACAATCAAGTGGCGGAAGAAATCACATTTCTCTAATCCCAAATTCACTTTTGTGTGCCATTTTTCAGCCTTAATGATCTGCATGCTGGCGACTGAAGTGTTTGCAATATCCTGGGTCATTTGAGTGAATGCCAGTTACACGAGTGGAGGATTATACACCAGGGCTTCAAGTACGCAGAGAACATATTCAGACAAATCCATCAGTCTTAGAAAACACATGCCAAGCCTAGACGCAAAGCAGAAAGAAAGAAACAGAGCTCTAACTCTCACACCTACAGATGCATGTCTGCATAAATCTGATGTACGAGTCGAGTGCTCTAAGAAATCCCTCTAAAGAGCAGCGATCTAGCATTTTATAGCCAGATTTGCGGTCCTACAAGTGTTAAAGCTTGGCACTGAGCATGCTACTCATGTTGGAACCTGAAGTTCCCCAGGAGATATTTCCCTCCTGAGGAAAGACAACAACAACAGCCTAGCAGTTGTCTTAAGAAGTCATTAATATACTAGTGCACCACTAAAAGAATCTCACAAATTAGAATCTTTTCAAGCAGATTTTTGCTCAACAATTTAGTCTCTCTCTTCCATATCGATGACTCATGTCTAATCAGTGCTCTCTACAACAGGAGCAATCAAACTTTTTAATGCCATGGATATTAAATGTGAACCCTTTGCAAGATACCCTTTTCCTATGACATAATGAATTTTAGTGTATGCTGTTCTTTTAATAAAAAACTCAAAAATATTTTTTTTTGAAGTATCATGCGACAAAAAATGTGCTTCTGAAAAGAATATATCATATAAATTATTTATAAAAATGGAGAACAGTTATTTAAAAATGTAGTAATATTTCACAATATAACTTAAGTGTAATTTTGTAACACATTAGAAAATATACAGTATATTATATAAACATATAATAGTGTATAATACATAATGAAGAATAATATATATATATATATATATATATATATATATATATATATATATATATATATATATATATATATATATATATATATATATATATATATATATTTATTTGTCGAAAACTTGTCTCCAGTGTTTTCTGAGTGAATCATCTGAGGGGCACAAGTCACAATCCCCATTATGTTTTCTTAAAGGCCACTGGGAGATCAATCACTCGCCCGCCTTCATAAATGGCTTCACTGTTTACCCAGCCAGTGTGAGTGATGTGATAAAGAACTTTTAATCCATTTCAAAATGCACACTAACGGCAGAATGCCCAACCGCACAGTGCAATGTCTATCTCAGCGTGAGAATGACACTGGTTCGTCTGAAAGGCTCCTGAATGACTGAATAAGCCCTGCTCCTCCTTAGAGGAAGGCTTAGCACTTCTCCTTCTGCAAAATACACACCGAGTCCTCGGTCCTCTGTGCTTATTTAAACATATACAAAGAACCTGAATGGTTGGATTGATTTGTTTACTCCAAATCAATACCCTTGTATAGCAGTTTAGCGAAAAATCCCTGTTTGTCCCCAGAAACACATGTAGCACGCTCCAGTGATGGACATAAATAGCCACCATGATGCAAAAAATGAATCCTAGCTTTGAATGAATACAGAGTCATCCAAGCACACAGTAGCCGCAGAATTTTTGAAGGAATTAATATATAAATAAATATAACATTTAAATATCTAAAAACAAACAAACAAAAAATATACACTTTTTTTCCCCATCAGAGATTTTCATGAGAGTTTAAGGGGGTCTGTGGAAAATTTGAGAGTTCTTTAAATAAATAAACAAATGTATTTTTCCTCCGGAGATTTTCAAACTGGATTTTTCAAAGTGTATGTATAAGAATAGTTTTTTACTTGTATATTTTAAAATCTTTTTTAATACATATATTTTTTTTTCATAACTTTGCTTTGGTTTCAGCATAATACACTATATTTAATTAAATTAATTAATTAAGTAAATTCCATGTTGTCTTTATAATAGGACCCCTTTTCTCAAACAGTAAAATGTTCTATATAGCCCTTTCATCTTCCTCATCATATCTGGGGGTCCTTATCATCAAAAAACTTGAAAAGCCCTTGCATGGTCAGACCCCAGACGTGTCAGACATTTCCTTCCACAGAACGAGAGTGAATGTACATGTTGCCTCACTCTTCCGCTCTGTTGCTTTCTGTCTCTCTAACAGGTGTAATGAACATCAGCCCAGTGGATAATCGTGATCCATCAGCAGTCAAATAACAGGACGGACTGCTCAGCACATCAGCATTTCAATCTGCAAAGCGGCAGGGGTCTCACAGACAAACACTCCTCCATTACTCTCTTTCAGTCTGTGCCAGAGTCACAGCAATGGGAAACACTGCCGGCCTGAAAGAAGGGCTGTCAGGACAGTGTCTGGAGATGGATGAGACCACATTTCAACAGGCGTTATGGACTGACGTGCCAGCATGCTTTACAGTGAGTGATGGTGGACTGCAGAAAGCATGTAGCTGATGTCTTGCTAGGCACAATAAAAACAAAGAACACTTGATGCTGTTGTGATGTAATGTCTAAAAACAGTCAAATTATACCAATTAATTAAAAAGTTTGGAGTAGGAAAGATTGTTGAATGTTTTTGAAAGAAGTCTCTCACCATGGGTACATTTATTTGACCAAAAATATAGTAAATACAGTAATATTTTAAAGTATTAATAAAACTTTATTTATATATATATATATATATTATATATATATATATATATATATATATATATATATATATATATATATATATATATATATATATATATATATGAATATGACAATGTGATAATTATATATCATACAGTATACTATATGTATATCTTTAAATATGATTCTCTTTGCATTTATTTGCAAAAAATAAAGTTACTTAGTCATAAAAATGTGAAATATTATTAAAATTTTAAATACTTTTTGAATATGTAATTTATTCCTGTGATTGTAAGTGACATTATGCATGTCTTTAATGTCACTTTAGATCAACTGAATGCTTTCTGTATAAAATACAAATGAAAATATAAATAAATAATACTTAAACCGCAACAAGCACTGAAAAGATTAACACTGAATCACTGTATATGCAAATCAAACAAAGATGGGATATTTCATCCTGCAGTGAGCTCTTTAAAACTACTGCCTGGGTCCATCTGCCTCATGCAAGTTCAATATTTATAAAATTCATGAACATATTCAGATCAAAGGAACAAATCATGATTTATATTTGTTGACCCAAGACTATGCTTGGGCATATTTGTGCAGTCTTGCTGTGAAATGCAATTCAAGATAAGCATATTGAGCATGGCCGACTGAAGCTAAAACACTGCTGTTCCACTAGAAACGAGAGATTTGATTTACTCGATGAACAAAGGAACATATCCACACAGAGAGAAATTATGACACGCCGAATGCTCCCTACGGTTTCTAATAAAAACGTTTCTGCTGGAACAACATTTGACCATTACTAAAACACAGAGGACTTTGAGTGCCATAGGAAATGAATCAAAAGACATAATATTTGCTGGTAATTAGTGATGTTTGCTAAGGCAATTACTATCCATCAAGTTTGTGCCATGTTCTATGCAAAAATAAACTACATTTTAAATTAACTTGAAGATTACACACACACACACACACACACACACAAACAGAGAGAGAGACACAGACAGACAGACAGACAGACAGACATAGATAGATAGATAGATAGATAGATAGATAGATAGATAGATAGATAGATAGATAGATAGATAGATAGATAGATAGATAGATAGATAGATAGATAGATAGATAGATAGATAGATAGATAGATACAGTAGATTCCCCAAAAAAGGGGCCTTTGTTTTGAAGTCACGCTAGTTTTCTTACACATTCTATTTATGTATGCTTACAAAACCCAGTGGCCGTGTTGGGATAATTCTCGATCATCAGGGATTGTTTATTGTCGGAAAACAATCAGAGGGCGTTTGGAGGGGATCAAGATGGGAAGACTCAGCCTTAGGATGACTGTCAGTCATCTGTCCATCAGTAAATAGGTTTCTGCAGGCAAGAGCTACAGCTATATTTCCCTCAGGCTAGCACTGTGATATCTGGACTGGGGCAGAACAAAATGGAAGATTAAGACTACCAGGGATAGACTTTATTTATTTATTTAGACAAGCTAAGCCTATTAGAAGTGGCCAAAGTTTCAGAAAGTGGGAATTTTAGATGGTTTGTTCCAAAAAAATTTTTGGAAGCATTCTCTGCACACACACACATGGCAATGGATGCCACAAGGCACATCTCAAATGGAGCAAGCATCCAGTGCCTGCATCCTATAAATTGATGTCATCACATGAGAAGCATTGTGAAATATTCATGGCTTAATGTAACACAAAATTAGATTTTTTTTCAGCCCTCAGATAGATACTTAAGCTTCTCCGTAACTCTAGCCATGTTTTAACACTGAGGGAAAAGAAGTAAACAGTATTCTAATGAACCTGCTGCCTTGTTTTGCCTAGTAGATGAACACCTTTGCCTAGGAGTGACACCTTTTCTCCCCATAAGGGGAAAAAAATTTAAAAATAAAAAAAGATCTTAAATATCTCTTAAGTTTGAAAAAAAATCAACAACCTCTCAAACTGTGCTTAGAGACCAAGACTAAATTCGGCAGATTTGAATTTGAACTCATCATTATTTTTTATTCAATTCTCCTAAAACTAAACTATCTGCAAACTATCTTTGTGTCTCAATTAGTGTTTTTTTTTTTGTTTTTTTTTTCTCTGAGGAATTTTATGAGTAACACATGAGACAAACTTGTTACTAAATGAATTAATTATAATAAATGCACTTAAGTATTTTACAATTTACAATTACTTGGTTTATTTAAAAATCAAATGGAACATAACCGAATACACCAAAAATGAATGAATAAATGAATAATTGTAAATAGAAATAAATTATATTTAGAATTCATTCTTAATACTCATGTACTCATGTGATGTCAGTTATTTCCCTCAGATTTTAGAAGGAACATCTGAGATAAAGTGGATAGCCAAATTTAATTAAATAGAACAAATTAATTAAAAATAAAAACAAACATTAAATTACATTTCAAATTGATTCTACTGTGTGTCAACAATTAGCAAATTCTTTTAGAAGGACTTCTGAGACAAAGTTAAATGAAACATAACTAAGACAAACTCACCCAAACTATTTGCTTTTTTAAAAACAATTTTCCTTTTGGTCCTCGGAGAAAAACACACACCTCAGTGTCAGACGTCTGCACTGAAGTCACAAATGGCACTAAGCAACACCTCCTGGAGGAGATTCAAGGCACTTACCGCCTTAGGTTCTATTATAGCTCCTCTAGTAAACAAGGGCCCATCACAGACATCCATTGTGTTAATTTTCCAGATGCTGCCTAACAAACATTTTATGCCAGCGGAAGAGTTTTGTCTGTGCATAAGAGCATGAAATTAGCCTGTTTAGCAGAACTGAATTCATTTGGAGCTCCAAAAATAATAGTGCATGCTGCTGTGATGCTCCAGAAGGAGCTGTTGCTAATCGACAGGCTTCCTTTCTCGCCCCTCAGAGAGAGAAGACTGTTTGGAGTGAAAGCAGATGCATCTGTCACAGACCGAGATGTGACATTTCAAAATGTGCGTTAACAGATGGAGAATTGTTTATATTTATGAATACTGCAGTGCAAGGACTACACATTTAGCACTGGAGGAAAGCACGCCCGTGCCTCGCGTAGAAATGTCAGGGAAAGAGTGCAACGCCTTCGCTAGAACCGATTTGGGAACTGGCAGAGCATCTGAAAGTCAAAAGGTGCGGCTTGGTTACAGCAGTTAAAACGAACAACTTGAGAAGATTTAGATGCAGTAGAAGGAGAATGTAAAACGTGAGCTTCACATGTGTTACATATGCATTCTGTCATGATTTCCTCAACCTCACGTTGTTCCAAACATGACTTTCATTGTTTTGCGGAACACAAAAGAAGACATTTTGAATAATGTTAGTTGCTTTGGTTCCCATTGACTTCCATTACACTTTTTGGCCATACAGTGGAAGTCATTGGGAACTTGTTTTGTCCTCACTTTAATGCATCTTTTTAAAAGTATTATTTACTGACAGTCTGTCTTGAAGATCACACTTGAAAAAAAACAAACATCAGAACTAAGTGCTGTCTGAACTAAACCTTAGAGAGTAATGAAAAAAGTACCTTTGTATTCTTTGAAGTACCTTCGATACAATGTAAATACAGTACTATGGTATATCTATAAAAGTATTCAGTACCGTGGCCTGTAATATCAAAGTACCATGGTATTACCATCTGTATTACCTGGTACCAGCCAAGTACTTTAAAGTGAGAGAGATAGAATAGAGACAGAAGAAAAAAGAAAACAGATAAAACAAGAGGGGAATGGAGGAAGCTTCCAAACCAGTCAGCGCTCATCAGTTCCTCAGGCGCTGTATTGATCGGCTCAGCAGGCTGGATATTAGAGAGGTAATTCACTTTTTAGATGAAAGGCGTATGGGAGCAAGGGCTGCCCCATTAGTTACCCAGGATGAGGAAATCATTGATACTGCCACACTGTCAGGAGGACCCCTGCGGAGGACAGAGGTTTGATGAGGTGGGACGCTCAGAAAGACTGGAGGACACCTGCCTTCTTCATCTCCACCTGAATTCACACGCAAAATGGATCAAGCTGCACACTTAACATAGAGTTTAGCTAGGGACTAGAAATGGAAAAAGGAAGGAATTCCAGCTTAGTGCTTTTTGAGAAAGACATATTTGGGAAAAATATTCTTGCTGTATTTACTGCCCTCAGCAGCCAGTTGCCAAATTTTGACAGAGCAGATAAGAAAATATATTAAATAAAAAAATAATTAAATAATAATTATTAAATAATAATTTAATAAAATACAACTGGCTACAACAAAACTCATTATGTGCATCTTTCACTATCAAGAATCAGTTTGTTTTGAGAACTACACAGCTTGCGTTGTATGATTTCGATTCACTTAAAATAACTGACTCACTAGAGGGAATCATTCAGAAATTGGACTATACTGGCTCTGCCGAATTTTTTGGATCACTGAAATAAATTGAATCCCAAGAGAGATTCATTCGGGAATTGGATTACACTGGTTGTACTGTATGTTTTTGATTATCTAAAAAAAAATCTAATCAGAGAAGGGATTCATTCGGAACCAGGACTACACTGGTGCCACCAAAACTAACTAAATAAACAGCTCATTAATCTGATTTATTCAGGAGTTGAACTACTGTTGATGCTATATGTTTCAGTAAAAAGAACCAGCTCATAAAAATCAGTTTGTTCGAGAATCGTAATAGTTGCGGTGTCAAAAGGATGCTTTTTGTTAATGGTATTTCTATTCTTCTGCATCTGAACCGATTCTCTAATGTTTACCTCACTGCAGACTGGAGACTCTGATCAGCACATTCATAACATCAGCTGTCAGCCATCAATCAACAACATGTCTTAAAATGCAGTTTCATCACAAACAACCTCAGGGGGAAACATATTTGGTAAATATTAAAATCAACTGAATGAATCACATTTTCATTTCCTTACATCTTACAGATGAAAACAACACGGACACGGTTTTCAATATCCTCTGTGTCTGTCCAGGAAAATTAACAATAGCTCAGGCATTCATTTCAATATTGACACTATCAATGTTAGATAACAAAATTGTTGTTTTGATGTCTAAATCTGATACATTGTTAGCGTATTTATGACCATTTCCAATAACAACTTGACAGGTGCCATTGCATAAAGGCCAATAAATACAGTATATTTGATCAAATAATGATACAAAAGTTTTCCAAAAGAGAGAAAAAAAATTATATATATATATATATATATATATATATATATATATATATATATATATATATATAATAAATTATTGCTAATTACATCAGGAATAGATATTTTAAAGCAACAAAACTGGGAGGGAGTTTTTTTCTCTTCAGTGACATAAATGAGAGTCAGAATGAGTTCATTTGAGAGGGAATCACATGCAATTTAGATAACAATGCAGATGGGACAGAGAAATCTTGTATGTGACATAAACCCTCTTTTTGAGGTCATTATTGAGAGTAGACTATGAACGATCAAAACAAAGGAAGGGAGCGAAGATGAAAGCCAAAGAAATCAAAAGCCGCTGAGCCTCGCAGGAAAATAGCGGCAAGTTACAGTAAAATTCTTATCTGCATGTCATTTACACAGCGAATGGGAAGAGAATCATAGGAAATGATAGAGAAGAGGAAGTGGAAGAGAAGATGAGAGTGGAAGGAGTGTGAGGGCTTCCATCCTCTCAAGTTGGTGACTGTTTTTTTGAGGGCAGACAAAAGAAGTGTAGGGGATGAGGATAATAAATGAGACAAGGGCAAAAGAGAAAAAGCTAAAGATGTGGGTAGTTTCGGTGATGATACATGGCACTGGCTGACTAATTGCTGTTGAAATTTCTCTGTGCATGATCACAATTGATTGCACATTGCCATTGAGCACCCGTCATTATATGGGTTACACACAGGCCAAGAGAGACAGAGAGACAAAAACACATGGACACAGCCGTCTGTGCCGAGAGAAAATGAAATTCTGCATTCCCTTTAACTGGTGCGGCAATTTTCCCTAACAACCCGATAGATGAGCCATCTGCACATAGTTGAGGCGTCTGAGACATTATCATGCTTCACTAAAGACAAGCACCATATGCAGATGTTGTGATTGCACTCAGGCTTTACTGTGGACTTAAATAGCGGCAAAACAGCTGCTGGGAATCGAAAGAAAAGCATTAAAGTCACATAGTCTGCATGCTAAACCATTAACAGGCAGCTTTCTGAAACAGAGCAAAGTGTGAGTAAACGTCAGGGTTTCTTTCTTTTGTTTTTGTTTGCAGAGTCAAGTCTCAATCTGGTTATTTTGGACATTTAGAGGGGAAGGAAATCAAATGGACCATAAAAATGAGTGGAAAGGTCTTCAGAGACAAACAGGAATGGTTTCAGACGGCAGGCAGGGTAATCGAACAGACAGCAGAGGAAAGAAAGGTACAAACAGAAGCGTTTTAGTGTTGAGGCAGGTTAAATACGCATTCGACTTGTGTGATTGTCTGACTCACATAAAGGGGAGATCAGAGATGCCTGTAACATGGGGACAGCTGTAACACCGTCAGTTTAACTGCTTTTAAATAATGGACAGGGATAAAATCACTATCAAACATGAACACTGGGAAGAAAGTCTTTACATTTTCTGTGTAAAAAAAAAAGACTCTATCATCTCTCTCTATGAAAAAATAAATAAATAAATAAATTGCCATTTGCCATCATGTACACTACCTTTCAAAAGTTTGGGATCAGTAAAATGTTTATTTTTATTTTTTATTGCATTAAAATGATCAAAATGAAACAAAAGACATTTCTATTATTACAAAATAGAACCAGGAAGGGTTATCAATTATTGTTAAAACTAAAATGAAACCTATTTTAAAAAGTGTTAATTGAAATATAAATAAAAAAAGTAAGAAAAGTAAAAAAGTAAAAAAAAAAAAATAAATTATATATGTATATAAATAAAAAACAAACTTCAAACACAATCCAAATAAATCACCCAAAATTTATAAAAACTATAATAGAACTATAATAGTAATAAAAAAAAAAACTATAACACTAAAATAACACTGGAATCATGTGACGCTGGAAACTGTAATGTTTGCTGAAAATTCAGCTTTGCCATCACAGAAATACATAGCATTTTTAAATGCATTAAAATAATTTTTCAACATTTGAGATAGCACCAAAACACATGCACCAACAGAGTTACAGATGTTAAAGCAACCAATGCTACAACTGTTCCCCTAATCAGTTGCTGGGTTCAAGATGAATTGCATTGATAGCCCTAAACAGCCTAGTCACTTACACAGAGCAGTGCATTACCGGCCTTTATATGATATGAATAGTCTAATTGAGGTCAGAATGCTGGGCAAATGAAAAGCATGTTATTTTTGTGTTCCTTTTTCAATGCTCTTCAGAGAGTACTGACGATTGTAATCTATTGTGCCTTTGACTTTGACCATAATGGCCAGTGGTATTAATAGACATGAAATGAAAGCATGCACAAATGATTAATGATTTTTTATTTTTTATTTTTTTTTATCTTGAAAGCATTGCCAAAAGCTGATGCTTTTATCTGCTACCACTTATTACGAAGACCAGCTCCCTAAAGAAGTCCTAACTTCCTTAAGGGTATCGTGACTGTAGAAGCAGAAAGTGACATCAGTAGTCCCTCACTCTGTTCACATCTATTCCTTTTCAGTATCAAAACACTAACCTTTCAGCTGACAGCCTAGATCATTAACCACTAAGCTACCTGTGAAGAGTACAATTGGTGGAGAAAAATCCATTTGAAGAACATCTAGAAATCAGGAACAAACACTGATGTGTCTAATCTACTGCTATAACTTCTTTTTGACCTTTCAAAGACAGACAACCAAATGTGGATAGAAATCTCTCCTTCCTTTTCACCAATAACACTTCAAATATGATTTCTGGACATTAGCTGAACTCAGGGTGGCAATCAGGGGACGCCAGAGGGCAAAGGGTCAGAGTGGGTCACCCTCTGGCTGGCATCTGTTTTGTAGCCTTTAAAAAGCTGAAAGAGGACACAGGTGGGACTTTCAGTAGGACTCAAAAGAGAAAATTACATCTTAAATACAAGGTTTAAGCTATAAAACCAAATCAATTGAAGAAAGAAGTCTCTCATCCCCTAACTCTGGAGTCTGTGCATGGCTTGTCCTGTAGCAGACGCTTAGATGCGAAAAGTGGGTCAAATGGATATAGCTTCTTCTCTGGAGGGGCTCTGCTGCCGTTCTGAAGTTTTTCCCCTCCTCGCCGGTCTCAAGAGACCCAGCCACAACGACCGTCTCTGTCTCGAAACGATGCCAAGGTGCAGCTGAGCATCATGGACAGAAATGTCAGCCTCTTTCTTCAACTAGCTCGCGACCTCTGCCCTCTGAAGCATTATTTTAATTAAGTGGTAGCATTGTTTTAATTTATCCACTATTATATTATTATTTGATGAATAGAAAGTTGAAAATGAAAAGTATTTATTTGAAATAGAATCCCTAAAGTCTTTTCCGTAAAAATTATATATATATAAACATAAAATGCTTTTGAAAAGTAGATCAAAATAATGGTATGGGGGAAAAAGCTGAAATCTAAGATAATAAAAATCAGCCCCAGGGACAATGTAGTGTAAGAAAAACCCAGCACACAATGATTATTTATGCAAACTATTGTATTTCTGTTCTCCCTACTTTTTTGTTTATTGTTTTTCTTGGCAAAACGGATCATTAGCAAAGCAAGCCTAACAATTCACTACCTGCAGGCAAAAGTTATATGCTGGATGTGCAAATGAGTCTGTTATTATACACGGCACAAAAAAGGCTCAACGGTACATGTGGGAAGTAGAATAGTTTTACATGTTGTTCTTTAGATGAAGTGTCAGCTCTTTAAAGCACTGGGCAAAGCCAGCAGAGAAACACAGAGTAATCTCTCTCCTGCATGCACACGGCTGGGCTCATCAAAAACCAATAACACCATCTCATCATTAGCCTTCTGTAAGATACATGGCTTACACACCGACTAGAGCTCAACTGTGTGTCTCTAGATCCCCCACGGAGACAGCGGTGTCGCACTGACTGAGAGTATGAGAACTGCTCTGAAATGCAGCGCCAGCACTGGAGACTGAATTTATTCCAGCTGCAAAGGGCATATCTGAAGCTGCTTAAGGTCAAACTGATGCCCACCAGACGCATAACAAAAGGATTTACAGGCACCTGCGCAATCGTAAGAATTATGAGAAGCCCGTCTAATACAATACAGTGTCCTGTGTAATTTAAATAAATAATCGCTAAGCATAATCGCATGCTGACATAATCCAGAGCAAAGTTCTGCAATATGTTATACATATTTTCTTCCAAGTGAATGCATAATGTTGTGTAAGGGCATTTTATGTTACTGGGCCTGCAACGGTTGGTCTAAATCTTAAATACTACATGACATTCAACTAAGAAAACACACAGACATATTTAAACGTAAGTATATTCTTACCACCCTGCCATAAAAATGGTAACTGCAATATTATGCAAATTTTTGGGGAGCAAAATGATAGCAACAATGAATCATACGGAGAACAGGCTCAACAAGCCGTGAATATCTGATGTGCATGTTTGTGTGTTTATATAAATCACATCATGTAAAGACACAACACTACAAGATAAATCACTCCATCTGTCTTTAGTATAGGAACTGATTAAATTGCACGAGATTTTTCATATTCTGAAAGCTTTTGTTCTAGATGTGAACAAAGACATGGCAAAACAATGTGGTGCTCACTTTTTATATTCACGATGAACAGTCAGTTATTCAGCTTTCATTACTATGTAACATATTGAACCTTAAAGCCGTTTTGTTTTCCGCAATGCCCTGCAAACACAAATCATATAACATGTTCATATTGTAATCTCACTGTAATCTCCGGACCTAGAGGGAAAACAGGTTTACATTTGTAAAAAAGAATCTAACACTGTCTCCAAAAAAATCCTGAAAAATGCTGAACCTCTATGAGACCAAATTAATTACAGTATGTTTTCGTCAAGTAATAGGTATTAATAAACTAATTACTTGTCGATATGCTCTTTTTGTTTACAATGAACCTATTACAAACTATTTTTGTCTATTTGTGTCATCTACAACTTTTCGCTACCAGAGTCAGTCTGTTCTGCAAAATCTCAGAAAATCTTTTTTTATTATTATTCATAATTGACCTCTGGACACATTTTAATTTAACTAATGTCACCAATTATTCTCCTGATGTAATGAAGTTATTGGTGCCAAAAATAAATAACCTACAGTAGAAAAAAAAGAAAAGAAGCCCAACTCAAGCCTGTTATCATAATTTGTTAAACTGCATTAATCAAAATGGTCCATAGTTAATTGAGGTAAAAGCTTTTCTGCTTCCAGTTTGGACTGAGGCCCAACTTATGAGTGCCTTTTAGGAGAGTGAACAGATCAATAACGGCCGTGAACCGGCGATCGAGTTCAACATAGTTTACAGGAGTAAACCACAAACTACAGATTCCGACCAAAGCTGGACAATGTAGTCAGCCAAATTACTGATGAAAATATTTGTAAAAAAAAAATTTTTTCAGCAGTTGAAGCTGATAAGGAAAATTTGCATTATCTGTCTTTATCTATTAATGCTATAATTGAGCATTAATAATAAAGTGATTTTAATAAAAACATACTGTTTACAAAAATATGACAAAGAAAAAATATCAACATTGCACAAACAACACAACACTAGTCAGAATGTGTACAGTAAGTTACACTTTCTCTGTAGCAACACCTGTTTAAGCCATACAAAATACAAGTTTGAATTTTCATATTTTTGTTCAATTTAATATATAAATAAAACATAAAACGTTTGAATATTTTATTTTCATTCCTGTCAACTAAAATTAAATGCAATTTTAGTCAGATTAAAATCAACTAAAATGAAAGAATCTGACATATTACAGAACAAGACATTCTGTTTTGACAGAAGGCCTGTTCATACCAAGAACAGTGACTACAACTATATTGATAAGTAAATGAGCATCCACACCAATGGATGACTTTTTAAATTATTATTTTAAGTGCATTCTGCAGTTTTGCCATCTGACACTTTAAATGTTTCAGCTTTTTTTTTTTTTTTTTTTACATTCATCAACTGGAAAAAATGGTTCTGAAAGTGATTCCAATGATATTGTCAATATTTTTAAAGCGGTGGTGTGGAATTCACTATTCTCATGAAATTAGAATGATTATTAACCATTTTTAGTTAATGGTGTGAACAGCCCTTAAATTTAAAGCATATTTTTTATCAATAGATAAAAGTTATTACAAAAAAAATTGTAACTGAAAGTTAACTGGCTCCACATTTGAAAACAGTCATTTTGTTTGCATTTCTATTAGCACATGCTAGTGGTGCAGAAATACCACAACTAGAATAGGATAAATTATTTAAACATCTTTAAGCATGCAGAAACAGTTTATAAACCAGAGGCCATGATTTATATGGAGCATGCAAACAAGTTTATATCTAATGAGGCAGAGAGATAGACTGCTGGCTGAAGATGAAAGATGGAACATACAGAGTGTGTGGATGTGTGTTTGTCCAGGTGGGCTTTAGGTAGGAGAGTGGGATAGGGATATAGCTCATTAATTGGGAAATGGGACCGGCGATGAGGCTAAGGACATCTGTTCCCCTGATAGGATTTTTGTGGCCAATTCTGCACCACATTGCTTGGGGAAGTGTGTTGCTTCACACGAGGAAATGAAATGGACCCTTTTCACAGACTGTGATGATGCCTTTTCACAGTTATGAATGTCATATTTCCAGCAAAATTTTAGATTTTAATTTTCATTCATGTAAATGTATAACAATGTACGTTGTGTTAAAATTTCAGAAAACTAGTTGACGATGTTGTGTGGGTGTTTCTAAAGGTTTGTCACATTAACTGTTGGTCAGTGAAATTTTGCTGGTGAAATCCAGTCATTCCAATAGCAATCCATGCGATAGGGAGTTTTGCATTAGGGTTGAAAGATCTTCCCATGCAATTTTTGCTTATTTTCAAGTTGGACACATGCATATGCCATGTTGACTGACTTAGTCGCTTAGTTTGAAATTGACTGCTGTCTGAGCGGTGCTTCATATAGACTATATACACTATTGACAACAGACAATTGACCTTTTTTGGTTTGCAGAATTTCGCTAAGGTGACCGCAACTTAATGGAGCAGTTTACTTTCAGAATGAAAATTCTGTCATCATTTACCCTCCACTTCTTCAAAACCTGTATGAGTTTGTTTGTTCTGTTGAACACAAAAGAAGATATATTGAAAAATGTTTCATTTGCAGCTAATGCATATGGCATGCATTCATCGCATTGTGTTTTAATGTAGTTGATGAACCCCTTAAAGCATTGAAAACAGCTTATGTTGATCAAGTTAGTGTTAACATGACCTGGTGAAACAGGCCATCGGAATAGGCGAGGCCGCTGGGTTTTGTGCATCTGCCATTACGTTCTCTCCCCTAACTCCACTTATATCCAAACTGCTGCCATTTGAGACTAATGGTGAGATGGCTACACAATCATGGTACTAACACTGCTGACCTACAAATAATTGGGAAATGAGTTAGCTAGAGGGCTCCAGGGGTGTGTGTGTGTGTGTGTTACCAAGAGAGTTTGCGGTTTGGTTCATTTCGCTGATCTGAACTGTCTGAAGTATTGTGCTCCTTCCTCCAATCACCTTCTGAGGAGCAGGTGCAAGATGGGAAATGGAGAGCTACCCTCTAACCATATGCAACACACACACATATATATATATATAGTCTCTCTGTGATAGCCCAAATGAATAAGCTCCAGCAGCCACAAATGAAGGGCTCTGATGCGCCTGGCGTAGAAATTGAGAACAAGAGGGCATCTGGACCAGGCTGCACCCTGCAGAGCCGAGTTGGACCCCAAGGCGGTAAGGTCAGCGCACTTCTATAGGGAGGCAGGGGAGTGTGCCCGGGACCATTTGACAGGGGCCGAGCGTATCCAACAAGCCCAACTGGCCGGAAATGACACAAAGGCAAACAATTTGGTTTGCTGCCTGAGTAGCACTAGCGCGTGGCGAGCTGTGTACCCTGTTTTAATGGAATGACAACAGCACACAAAGATAGAAAGGGGGGTAAACTCAGTGCCTTTGCTTTCTTGGCCCCCATCAAGCTTTGAGCTGCTAAATAAAATGATGCCATAAAAATGAATGAGATTAAAAGGATGAAAATGAAAAAGCTTACAGTTTTTCTGAGACATAAACATTCCATTCAAATAAAATGTATGCTCTAAAGTTAAGAGTACTTGGACTCGGACTGCAATTATTGTATGAATGAATTTGGAATGAATTTGGATATCTTGGATGCAGACATTTTTAAAGATGTCATGTGTAAAATGAAAGATAATAAATAAGTAACAACATAAACATTAATAAATACCCCACACTCAAACTCAATTGTTTACAAACTAGGACTCGACTTGGACTCAGACCAAACACCACTATGCTCATTTCAACGCTTTGATTACTGAAGATTCAAACTGGTTCACTACAACAGAAGATAGAAGTAAATATTCAAGAGGTCACTGGTGTATCAATTTCATTGTCCATGTTGAATTCATACCATGGGCATTATAGAATATAGAATCTTTTGGGCATTATAGAATATAGAATCTTTTGGGCATTATGAGCACCGCATACTGCAGACAGAGTTACAGCGATCAGGCTGTGGCAATTATACACATTCTCATAAACAGTCCTATAGTAACCTGTAGCACTAGGAAGTCTGATTAATTTTAGTCAGTTAGTTAGTTTGGACAAACAGTAAAACAATTCACCCATGAAAGTTAAATGCTACTGTTCATTGCTACGTTTTTGACTAATAGATAAAGGATTTTTGACTTATAGATGTTATAAAATCTTGCATAATTAGTACAGAGTATTAAAACCGTAGGTTTTTGTAGTATTAATGTGACTGAATAAATGATTTACATACTAGCATATCTAGGTTTGGTGTCGCTAGGATTATTTTTAAGGAATTAACACTTTTATAAATTTATAGACATTTATATTGTTACAAAAGACTTCAAATAAATGCTGATCTTTTGAACTTTCTAATCACAGAATCCTAAAAAAAAAAAAAAGTATGTATCAGTTTCCACAAAATTAAGCAGCTCAATAATAATAATAATAATAATAATAATAATAATAATAATAATAATATAGTATTGTAGTTTGTTGTAACGTTTGTGTACATTTGTATCTTCTTTAGTTTTTATGTAACTTGAGAAGCTTCCCCAACATTTAAACATTTCACCCTCAATTGTTAAAAATGGTTTTAGCATCCATGCATATGTGCTCAGAAAGATGGGAAAATATCCAGCAAGTCATGCAAACATGTCAGTGGTTTTTTTTTATTTGAACCCTCAAATCAAATGAACACTGGTTTGCAATCATTCAAAATGGCACGCTTACATGATGAATGTTTTTTTGTGAATTTTAGACAAGGATAAACTTCTCACTAACAAATAATCTAGCCTGAGCCTGAGGGACCAAGAGCAGATTTAGCCAGAGATCCACGGACTTCAACCTAGATCATCAATCGCATGGTGTAACGGCTTCTGCTGCTGCTTATAATTTCCCCAGTGCCTCTCCAGTCCAGACTGCGTACTGCTGGAGGGAGTTTCACTTTAAAAGTGACAAAGGCATTTACTGAGGGAGAAATGATGTCAGTCGATGCCGGACTCTGAGCCACACGCTCCAATGGGAGAGGGTCATTACTTTACAGGAGGATGCAAACTTCTGATCTAAAACCTCCAGTGTCAGGATTATTTGTATTCAGCTGCAATACCAAAATCCGCTCACATGGTGATGGTTTAATCATGCTAGCGGGCTAGCAAGGAAGAGTGTTATGGAAATTCATTGAGCCTGGATCATTACAGCATATTTAAGCATACACGTGTACTTGAATGAAAAGCTAAGTATGGCTGGTCACCAGCTTATGTTGTTTTAGATTGTACTGATGCTTCTTTACTACCTTAAACAGACCAGTTTGTCTAAATGCTGGTTGAAAAATGTATTCATTCAGATGGGTATCATTCTAAATTTCCATGCTAGTTTAGGAGGGCTGAATCAGTATTGCTATGATGTTCATCATGATGTTGTCTCTCTGGTGAAGCTGGTTTAAAAACTATGTTTTGTTAGTGAATAGCATGGGGAGCTGAGGGAATAAAACAATCCATTTCAATTCATACGAATTCATTCTAGAGAATCATTCATTCAGACAGCTTGAGTAAATGAATAGTTAAAAAAAAAATTAGTCTACGCACAATGTTTATTTCATGTAAAATGTTTATTTATGTGAATTAGAATGGTTTTGTTGTGCTTAATAAAAATAATAATTTAATAAATAAGATAAATTAAATAAGAGAATTAAATAAGTGTAAATTGAGAACTAAAAAATAAATATAAATATATAAATTAAAGCTAAAATATAACTATCAAAAAACTAATAAATAAACAAAATGACAAATACAAATGTCAAAAATGTAATGTTTTAAACTAATTTAAAGTATAATCTTAAAAAATAAAATTCACACACACACACACATACTATGGAGTGAGTTTTGGTTCTTTATTACATGCGAGAAAATAAAAGATCTGAGAGAAAAAAAAAAGTTTGAGAGAAAAAGTTATCACACTGATAGCAAAAACACATTTAATGAGAGAAAAAAGCGTGAAACTATCTAAATCAAAACATTAATTTGGCATTTTATTTAAATATAGTATAAACCAGGTGAGTTTGCAAGTTTACCTAGCATGATGGCTGGTTAGCTTTACTAGCGATTAGCAAGCAAATAATATAATACACATTCATTCATGAATATGAGTGCTATTTTTTAATGTTTAATCTTCAGTGATACTGAACTTGCTCAGCCAGCTGTGTGTCATCATCTTGCCCAAACATTGGAGTGTCCGTGCTCTACTTAACTAGCCATAAGGCAGAGGCGGCATCTATGCAGGTGAACCGAACAATGGTGTAATGATTCAGTTCGACTCCCAAGACAAGACGATGCTCACCCGACTGGCCAATAGGAACGTGGCCCCGCCCATGACACAATTCTCACAGTGAAAGCAAAATCCTGACACGAGAGCAAGAAATTGCATCAAGAGCAAAGAAAAGCATTTCGAGAGAAACACTTTTTTTTTTAGAGAAAATATTTTCACACTGATAGCAAAAAATATATATTTGAGAGTTTTTTTCAAAGTATTTTGAGAGAGATTTTTTTTCTCAGAAATAATTTAAAAAATGTCAAATGTATATTTTTTTATGTTCTATGAGAAAATACTTTCTCTCAAAACTTTTTTTAGTCTCAAATATTATTATTTTTTGCTATTGGCATGAAAACTTTTTCTCTCAAATATTCTTTTTTCTCTCATGAAATGTTTTTTTTGCTATCAGTGTGATAACTTTTTCTCTCAAACTTTTTTTTTTCTCTCAGATCTTTTATTTTCTCGCATGTAATAAAGAACCAAAACTCACTCCATACACACACAGCATACAAATTTACTTATTGAAACATACTGTTCATGTTTGACACTGATGCATTACATAAGTCAAATTGAAGATGTCAGCCTTTTTTCATTTTTTTATGAAACATTACCTCATCACAAAGACAAAACTGTAGAGATGTAGAAAACAAATGAACACTATCAATTTAATTTAGCGTACTTTGCTAAATGTATATAACAATCTTTGAATAAGTGCAAATGAATATCTGATTTCTACGCCAATTAGAGGTCAAATTCCAAGGAATAAAATCCACTTGCCAGCCGGACAGCAACATTTTTGTGCTGTCAAAGTCAGTTTAGGGAGAAAAGTGCTAATTTTAACACCAATCCTCGTGAAAATTTCAGCTGCCAAGACTCTCATTGTTTTCCATGAAATCCATAACAGAGTGGCTGTGTCTAGAATACATCTAACTTTCACACCTAATGCGGCCAATCTCGGAAATCAACAGATTTCATATTCAGAACAAAGGCCAACCATCTAACCCGATGACATAGTGAGTGTGTAAGTCATTAGTGCATGCTATTGTAATGACAAAGGTAATCAATCACTCCTTTGTGAAATTGGCATTCTGGTGCAGACTGGTGGACGTGTGCAAAGATAATGAATGAAAAGACTGGAGCACATGTCCTGGCCCCAGAAGTAGAACTGTCACAGAAGAGATGTGATGGGGGCGTTTGTGCCCGGCTTAAACGGTGAAGGATCACATGACTTATCTTGTCTGGACAGCTAAGATGAGAGGTGAGGCGAGCAGGTTCTTAATAGACTCAGCTGGACAATGATGAAACAAGAAAATGATATTAGGACAGATTAATGACTGGACAAGTTGACATCTATTATAAAACATTGATATTTGATGGATATGGATGGATAAGAAGGCTAGCACGAAACTGTAGCAACGTAGAAGTGTTAAAAGTTGATTCAAATTGTAATCAAATCAATTACTTGAGTTGTTGATTAATTTCAATTAATAACATTAATGTTTGCTAGGAAAAACTTTCAAACGAAAATAGCTCAAAGACAGTAGACTGCTGAAGAGCAAATAAAAAGTGTATATTAATCAATTAGCATTATAATATACACACTACACACAATAAAATTAACCCTTTTGCATAGCTGTAAAATATGCCTAAAACATGCATTGTACCGCAGGCAGGACAGTGGCACGCTAACAGGTTTTAATACATAATTATATTTAAAATACAGTAAATAAATGTATATGTAATATAAGACAATTGTAAATAATTTAATTTAATAATAGATTGTATACAAAAATACACATTATATACTGTTCAGTATTATTCATAAATACACTACTGTTCAAATGTTTGGAGTTATTAGGAATTATTAATGTTTTTGAAATAAGTCTCTTATGCTTATCAAGGCTGCATTTATTTCATCAAAAAAAAAAAGCTAAAATATTGTGAAATATTACAATTAAATTGTTATATTACAATAGTGCAATGACAAATCACCTCTTATTATTATCAATATAAAAATTTACTGCTTAATCTGTTTCTGGAAAGCATTAAACATTTTACAGGATTCTTTGATTTATATATACTGTATTTCAAAAGAACAACACTTATTTGAAATAGAAATATTGTCTTTACTCTCACTTTGTAATTGACTCAATTGCTGGGCCACTACCAGCAGAGCCAGAGAGAAAAAATGTTAATCACACCTCTAAGGACATATTAAGCAAGTATAAAAAGTGAGGTGCTAAAATGACGTCCTGCTGATACCACCTCAGGGAACATGGAGTCCCAATTTGAAGTTCAAACCAAAGTTGACTGTATAACAATGATTACAAAATATAATGGCCTTGATTCCCTGGAGAAGCGTCCAGGTTTGCTAAACTGCCTCTCAGGCAAGTCAAAATTGGCACAGACAGGGGTGTATCTCTCAGTTACTTGATCAAGCATTACAGGCAACTCAATGTTATTTAGTTTTTGGAGCACTGGATTAATTTCGCTCTGAAACTATAATAAGATTTGGTTGAATGTGGGGTGTAGGTGGTCTAACAGATAGTCTTGGATCATTTCCATACATTTATGCACAGCTTGCTCTAGAATTATGCTCTCTCTCTCTCACCTCACGACGAAGGCTGTGGTATTAAACACCTTGGGGATTTTTGTTATTTTCCACCCTTGATATGAACACAGGAGATTCACAGATGAGACACATGGCCCACCCCATGCACACACAATGAGGATATTATGCTAATGAGTGGCATGTCGGTATCCCATGGTGCTCCTCTCATTTACACAAAATGCCATGCGAAAGAAGGCAAACTGCAGTTTAGGTAGTCCAGTCTGAGTTTTCATCAGACAAAGGGTACGTAAACATCTGGGAGAGCTCTGGCTAATGACTAGTTTTGCTCATCGGTGGGATTTCTACCAAGGGCACTAGTGGACAGGAAGACATATGCACTGGGTTCACGGTAAATGTCAAGCAAGCTACAGCTGCTGGGTCCCAGATGGGTGATCTTTAACTGCTGCCATCTCCATGACCTCACCTGTTAAGATGCCCTCTGGGAAGTCAGGGTGACCTGTTTCTATTACGGACTGAGCAAAGACTGAATATCCACTGTTCCAGGACAGTGGCATCATCCAAAGGAAAAATGAGTGTAGATACATGTTTTTAATCACAAGTTTGCAGCCTTTGAACCACATAAATAAATGGAGGGAAGGTTAAAAAAGAAGAGCTAAAGGATAAAGAGAGAAAGAGACAGCCCTGAAATTCAGTGGCATCATCTAAATTAAGAGAACCAGAACAAAAACAGAAGAATATAGTGAATTTTTGCAGTCGCTCCTCTCAAAAAAGACAGAGAACATTGGAGACGAAACACAGGCATTATACAGAGCGCAAAGCATTATCAAAAGAGCTGGAAAACAAAACAAAGAGATCCAAAAAAGAGTGTGAGAATAAGACAGCTCCAGCAGAGTTGCCATTCATGAGTAGTTCAGCTAAACAAAGAATCTGAAACACTTGCATGACGGGATGTTAGCAGTGGCAGAGGTTTCACTTGAACTTTGGGAGATGCTTGAGAGTTGGATCACAATATCAATCAAATGTTTATAACCAATATAAACATCACAGCTATTTTTCTTAGGGCAAACTGCATTAAGTGTAATTAAATAAATATTTTAATACAAAATGAAAACTCTGTCATTATTTACTCAGACTAACCAGCAATATATTCTAATTTATTTTCAACATTGATAAAAAAAGTAGAAAAAAAAAAAAAAAAAAGTAGTACAGTCCATGTCCCACAATGCACATGTCTCCATGTTCCTCTGATGGCTCCTGATACAACATAAGGTGTAAATAAACCTCGGCAAACACTCTTCCATGACCTTCATCAATGCAAGTCCCGAGAACAGCTGGAACACATAAATGCAGAACTCCTTCAGCTTAACATGCCTAATAGAGCCAAATTATAAACATATGCTAAGAGTGGGCTGTCTAAGGGGGGTTCAGAGACACTATTCTCAACGGGGGAGAGCTCAATGTCATTAAGTCTTTATTCTGTCTTTAAATCCCTTGAGACACAAAGCTGAGCCAGATGAACAGGGGAGAACAATACTACAGCATAACAAACAAATGTTTAAGTTCAGTTTAAGTCTATATACTGATTAAGGCTTTATTTTGAAAAATGTTTATATGATTCACATTTATTGGAATATACAGTACATTAAAATATATAATTAGCATATTTAGAATAAAATATGACATTGCTCTTGCAACTTATTATTATCTATTGTAATAATTTTGGACAGCAATGTAATCACAAATTGTCATGCATTATCACGCAATTTATATAACTGGAATATGACCATATTCTGATTTTCTTCAGAATATTCTTGTGCATGTAAACAGTCTGTGTAAGATCCAAACACATGGCACAGTCCTAGTGAGTGTATACGCTTCAGGCTTACTGCGTCTGACTGAAGAAAAACATGAGGGGTCTTTGAAAATGACTCAGTACTGAGATGTACTAAAAAGTAAAAAGACAAGACACCAAAGGCAGCAAAAAAATGGAGATCTGAGATCTCTGGCATCCATGCAAAGTTTTAGTCATCAGTCTTTTTTTGTATACGTCCAGTTTAACTTTGATCCAAGAGTCCAAGCTAACTTTATTAACTCACTGATGAAAAACTGTGGCACACACATTAACGTTATCATGTTTAAAATAGCCAGCTTTTCCTTGTCTGTTCGGCCTCCAGAGCTTGGAGGTGTTTGATTCAGCCTATGCAACAGCTTTATGACAAAACATGAACAGCTGTTGGAGTTTAATTCATTTTTTGCCGCTTTGCTGGCTGCTTTCTTTCTTTGTCCAGTACAGGCCCAATCATTTTCTGTAACTGTAGCTAAAGGGGTTTATTCTTTTTCCCTCACTAAATTATGACGTTATTAGGTTTACGTTTTCCAGTCCTATTTGATCTACATTTAATTCCGGTTAATTTTCAAAGTAGAACATCTACATAATGCATTTTCAATACTGTTTAAACCATTTAGAAAAGGCCCTTCAGTCAAACACTTTCCTTGGCACTGTACAAACTGCTCTGTGAAAAATTCCACCGATTCACACAAAACGAGAAGCACAGCAGGTAGCCTGCTGATATCTTTAATGTTCCATGACAAGAAATTGGAGACATTCCTCAGTGGACAGTGCAGAAACCAATAAACCTCTTAGTATCTTAATACCACAACCAGGGGCACTTTGGTGAAACCTTCTGCACCAAATGAACGAAAATTAGGAAAAATGATTATTAGAACTATACTTCTTCTATTTAAGAGAACAAATAATTATATAAATAAATATGGGTTGAGATTTTAAGGTTTAATTACAGTTATTTGTCTGCCTGGAAAGGAAAAAAGCAATTCTTCCAAGCAATTGCAAATTAAGCTTGACCTTTAGAACGAGCCCTGGTGTTTCACGGTCAATGAACTAATTGCTCTATGTGTGTAATGGGCCACAGAGAAAAAGAACAGTGATAGAGCAAGAAAGAGAGAGACGAAGAGAGATGTACACAAACAGGCATCCAAATGATCACACACACACACACACACACACACACACACACACATAAATCACCTTCAGTGTAGGCTGATTACTATTCATTTATTTAACATACACTTGACAGCTAAGACACTACACACAGGGAAGACAAATCACAAATGTGATGCCTTGAATTTCTCGTTTGTTTCTCTCAGGCAGCAATGGGATTAAGTGGAGAAGTCTGTTGTTTCTCAGATTAGTCTTCTGAGAAGAGAAAGCAGCAATCTCACGTCTCTAGAGTTTAAAAAAAGCTGTGCTCAGATTTGCCAGGATTCACTTTTTATCAATGACTACAATGACTACTCATTTTACGCCACTATAATTTTATTCCATTTCTAAAGTATAGTGTAAGGAGAAAATCTAAGACAACTTTGATACTTATAAGAATGAAAAATAAGCTATTTTAGTCACTGGTGGCACCCAACACAATTACAAAAATAATGACATAAATTAAGTATAAAATGAGGAATAAAATCATTCCTTTGTGTATAAGTATGGTGTCCAACTCAGTGTCGTCACTGATAAATAAAACAGACACAAACTGAAACTATTAAAAGTAATTTTTAGTAATTGGAACATAAAATAAAACAAATATATTTATATCCACACATTTATTTAATTGTATGTCATTTATATAATGTCCTTGAGCTAGGAAAGACGCACATTAAGGATTTAAAACTAGGACAGAGTTATATTTACACTGTAAATCAACTCTTTTTCAAATTTTTCTTCAACACTAGAGTAAATAGTGACAATTGAACACTATTAAGATGTATTTTAACTCTAGATAGTTTTACTCGAGTGTAAGCATGGCCATAGCCAGCTATGAGTTCACCAAGTTTCGGACCTCTGTATTTTTCCGAAGTGTACTTTGTGAAATAATTGCCTAATGTATATTAACTTCTTCTTCGTGCTGCAAATATATTGTACAGCACCAAGATTAAACTTAAGCATCGTCATTTGAGCTGCCTCAGCCATCTGCCACAGTGATTGTCATCACTCATCAATGTTAAAGAATATTTGAGATGACCAATACAATCAAAGTAGGCGGACTTAATTTCTACAAAAGCTGCAAATTGCAAAGCTCAAATTGCAACGTGACACTTCAGTAAGAAGCTATAAAGTGCAGCATAAGATGTAAGTAGCCAAACATTTCATTTCTAACAGCTGTTTTATGATAGAAATGTTAAACGACTGACAAAAATAATCAGGAATGCTGTTTCGGCCCAGAACCAGCCCACATCTGGTGAAATCCATGTGGGCCACATGTGGGCCAGATCTGGGCCGAAACTACCTTGTTTATTTTCTACACTGACAACGATGAAAATGGAAATAATATCAATCAAAGCAGAGAGCTGGTATTGACCAATTATATACTGCCCACTCATATAGTTTTACATTTTTTCCCAAAAGTTTGGATTTCAATAATTTCCTCTTAAAATGCAAATAGGGCTGTCAAAATGGCTGAAAAACCAAATACACAATCTGACCAAAGCAACAATCATTTCATACAGCCACCCAGAACAGTACACATTTCATAAGGATTGAATTAAATCACCTTAATGACATTCCTTGATCCATCCACACAAAGGTCAACAATTCCTCTAAAAGCCTCATTCTGAATACTTGTATTAGAATGAAAACAATTTAAGTATCCTATTGTAATTCTCAGTCACACTTCTCTTTAAATGTTCAAATTTGTGGGTGTATTTAATTTGCTATTAACACCTCACTGTGTAGGTTGAGTGATGGTCGTTACACATGGATTACGGCACAAGAGGATGTTGATCAGTGTATATGAAGCAGAGATGCTTCATTGAGTGAATAATTAAAACTTGATGTGAGGGTGTTTCAAAGACTGCGGAAGCCAGCCACAGAGCAATTTCCTCACTTCTACTTTCAAAAGAATAACGCTTTGAAATGTGGAAAAAACATTGTTGTGTGATCACCTAATACCCCTGCACTTCCAACAAAGCACTTGATGCATTTGAGATATTACAGTGAAGGTGGAACTACATGTCTGCATTTCCTCTGATTAAACTCTTAGATAACAATGCCAAATTGTCCTGCTTTTGCTGTCTGAATGCACATTTCATCATATTACAGCATGTAAAGGAACTTTTCTGTCCAAATGTTGCCTCCTCTGTGATTCTGATTGATGCAGTTTCCTGTTTTTAGTAAAGTAAAACTAAGTAAAACTTATTATATAATTTGCAGTTCAAATACACTACCAATCAAAACTTTGGGATTTCTTTATATATATATATATATATATATATATATATATATATATATATATATATATATATATATATATATATATATATATATATATATATATATATATATATATATATATATATATATATATATATAAAATGTTTAAATAAAATAATATTCTATTCCAATTATAGTTTATTTTATAAATAAATAAATAAATAAATAAACTATAATTGGATGCAATGAATCATACCTCTGGGAATGTTCTGTATTCATTGCGGTTCATATTTTAACTTGCAAAATATTTAAAAAATGTAATATGTACTGGTTAAACTAGTAAACAAGCTTGATATAGTACCAGCACCGATAAATAACACCAAAAATATAAAAAAGAAATAATCACTGATTAAAGAAAATGATTTGCAGTGTTAGCCTGAGTGTGGCTTCAAACCACAACAAAGTATGTGCATATAAAACACAACAAAACTATGAAAATGATAATATGCATCAGTTTAGTACTTATTCCAATGCTCGTTTCATAGTTCAGGTATTCCCAAACTGCCAATAGTGCACTGAGTATTATCATTTATGACTCAACTTTGCTGAAACACAGCATCTGATTGTCTGTGTGGGTGAATAAAGGGAGCGTATTCTCTGCTCTGAGGAGATCTGTGGGTTTTTCAGAGTTGCGTTTTTGTTTGTTTTATGCTGAGTGACATTGAGGATGACACGCTTACTTCACAAAGAGTGCAATGGGACGCAAACCGAGGCCCCCTGCCGAGACGTGATTGATGGCAGTAGCTCCCAAAACCACCGAAAAGAATCTTTAATGAACAGACTTTCCCTCAAGATCACTGGCAAACGACGAATGGACATAATGACAAACTAAACTTGGAGTACTGAAGCAAACAATGAAAACAGTTGGGCTCTCAAAAGGATGTTGATTAGAACGAGCGCTACGTTGCGTGAACGGTGGCCCCGTGTGCGAGCGAGTGTAGTCTCAACAAATGAACTCACAGTGTGGAGAATGGAGTTCCTCCTCTCAGACACAGAGGTAAGACCCCCTGCACACATAGCTAACATCTGAATGGCGCATTAGTGTCACTCCGATCTTAATGGCACATTGAAAGGAACTTTCATTGTCATTTTTAATAACACTGGAGGCCCTTAGAGCACCATGTTCATCTGAAATAAGACTGGGCTGTCACCATTGTTCTCTCCCTTCACATTAACCTACAGCCGCTTCAAATATATCCTTAAAGATCGCACAGAATCAAAATGAGAGCTTTATGGCTTTTCGCTCATGTGTGTGAACTAAAAATTCCCTTTTAGCAGATATGCACAATTAAAATTCTTACAGTCTTTAGTCTAGAGTATTGGCTGCTAAAGATTAATCTGTGCCATCACAAGGAATAAACTGCATTTTAAAATATATTCAAATAGAAAACAGTTATTTAATACATATACTGCATATAAGTGCTGTCAAATCGATCAGTCACGATTAATCATGTCCAAAATAAAAGTTTGTATACACAAATGAATGGTGGCCCCGTGTGTGTGTGTGTGTGTGTGTGTGCACTTTGGATGGGTTAAATGCAGAGCGCGAATTCTGAGTATGAGTCACCATACTTGGCTGTACGTCACATCACTTTCATATATATATATATATATATATATATATATATATATATATATACACACACACACACACACACACACACACACACACACACACACACACACATATGACTTGACAGCACTAATATATATAAAAGATATATAACTTGAACCTTGACTACATGCATACTCTGCTAAACAATGCAAATATCAAAAAACTAAAACTGCCGTTGATGACAAATTCATGGAAAAACACCCCAAATAACTTCCCCATTCTCATTCAAAAAAAGCTTGTGGTTTCCACTTGAAACTCCATTAACAAATAAATTCAGTACTGTCAAACCCAAAGTCCATGTCGATTAGTTATGTTATTATGGTAAATGTGTCTTGCGGTCACACAGCTGCATTCTTGAAGGCAAACAATTACCTCTATGAGCTTTACTGTCAGCCAAAGAGCCACATTAGAGCAGGCAGCCCAGCATAGGTGCAGCACTGACTCACCAGTGCCCCAAAAACTCTTTCCATGGCCGAGTGGCAGTGATGTGTCCTGATAGGGAATGATAGCCTTATTGAGCCAATGCATGGGCTCGAAGTCATTTGTTTTGAGGAGCCAGAGCTGACAGCCCCAGCTTTTCCCCACCAGCTCCCAGTGATATTGACTATAAATCACCTTATCACTTTCACCCCTGACAGCTTTCAGACTTCCAACATTTTACTGAATATGAGGACTCGGAGTGTGTTGACGGGGCCGGACATTTTAAGCTGCCTTCCTCGTAAGGCAGGAAATAAACCCACGGCAACATAGTTCTATGGATTAAGTTGCGGTTATTTCAACAGTAATAGCACCAGCTCCACAGCAACTGTGAAATGGCAATAAATGAAATACAAATTAATGCTACCAGGCAAACATATTTTTGCTTTGGGAAGATTTAGAAATGGATCTTCAGTATATGGAAAGTCACACACTGATGGTTGGATCTATTAGGAAGTTGATATATTTTTGAATACCAATGCTTTCACATTCTCTTATGCTTAACAAGGCAGTATTCATCTAATCAAAAATAAAAGCAAAATAGTAATAGCATAAAAATATTATTACAATTTTAAACTACTTGTTTCGGTTTTCAATACGTTTTAACGTTTAATTTATTCATGTGAAGCAAACCTGAATCTCCGGAGTCACATGATCCTCAGAAATCATTCTAATATGCTAAATTGGTGCTCAAGAGACATTACTTATTATTATAAATGTTGAAAAGAGTTTTCTGCTTCATATTTTTATGAAAAACATTGTAACTTTTTTCAGTATTCTTTGATTAATATAGAGTTCAAACGAACTGTATTTATTGGAAATATATGTGATCAGTGCTGGCAAAATGATTTGCACAGACTAATTTTGAGCTACAGGCAAAATAGTGAAAAATGTCGATTTAATTCGATTTTGAGGTTTTCACAAAAATGAGTTAAGCCCTCATCTAGAGATCCCAATGCTCCAAGTAATATTTTCAGATGTTTAATTACCTTTATTTGTAAGTTTTTCTGAGAGGAGTACCTTTTCTCCACCCGTTTCCCACGCTGACTGTCATTCAACGCGCTCACATAAAGGCGCTTCTGACAGCACGGAATCCCGATAAATATAGATATACACAGAATTACAGTATAAGTATTCATGTAAACATAATATGTTATGTCTTAAGTGAACGTTTGGGAAAATGTTGGGGCAAACTTGTGATGTGAAAGTACAGTAGGTTTTAATATAGGCCTACTATTTTAAAGGTCCCCTTCTTCGTGATCCCATGTTTTAAACTTTAGTTAGTGTGTAATGTTGTTGTTAGTGTAGAAATAATATCTGTAAAATTCTAAAGCTCAAAGTTCAATGCCAAGTGAGATATTTTATTTAACAGAATTCGCCAACAAAAAAACGACCCGTTTGGACTACAGCCCTCTAGTTCCTGCAGTAATAACGTCACTAAAACAGTTTTTTGACTAACCTCCGCCCAAATGAATACACAAACAGGGGGCGTGGTCTTGTTGCGATCCAACGGAGAAGAAGGAAGAGCGGCATTTGTGTTTGTCGCCATGTAAAACTATGTGCAGCACATTTTGCTGAGGACAGCTTTCTGAGCACAGCTTTCTCAATCTCAATCAGTTTAATGCCGGATTCGCACAAAGACTATTCTTGAAAGATGGAGCAGTTTCCTCTTTGTCTGGAGAAGGCGTTGTTTATGGACCACAACCGATAAGTGTATTTTATTATTTACGTTGGTGCGTTTAACAGTTTCTGTAACTTATTACACAAAGGGCAACGCTGTTTAGCTTTATTAACTAGATGTTAGGGCTGTGCAAAAAAACGAATGCGATTTTCATGCGCATCTTGTCAGTAAAAACGCTCCTGTGATTAGAAGTACATCTCCAGCACATGCTCCTGCCCACTTGCTTCTCAAAACTAGTCCAATCGCGTTTCCAGGAGGGCCGCGTGCGCTAAGCTGCTGTCGAATCACAACACAGGAACCACTGGCCCAATCAGAACTCGTAACGTATTTCTGAAGGAGGGACTTTATAGAACAAGGAAGTCATCAGCCCATTTTTGTGACAGTGAAAACAGCGGTATACAGATAGGTGAATTGTGTGAAAAATACTGTGTTTTTTTACACGTGAAACATGAACACATGTTATATTGCACACTGTAAACACAATCAAAGCTTCAAAAAAGCACGAAAAACGGGCCCTTTAATCTAACAATGAAAGAAAAGAGGGAATCACTTGCTGCTCTTAATTGAACTGCTTCTTGACTTTTAATAGTCAATTTATTTGTAATTAACAGACTAAAGGGATTTTTGCATTTGATTATTTGTTTTCCTTACTTGAATGCTTTTGTTTAGATGTAAAATAAAAAAGGTAATGCATTATTTGTTTCTTTCTCATATTTGTTCTACTTTTTAGCTTCTGTTCTTATTTAAAATAACAAAGATAAAATTAAAAATAGCTATTTTGTGATTATTAATATAGAAATTATTTTTAAGAAAAGAACTGGAGGAATAGATGCAATGTTGCAGGTGATTTTGATTTGGAACCGTCAAAGAACTTTAACTAGATTTTTCTTAAAATTGACTTTGCTGACTGAATTCAAACAGGTGTAGCTCAGTCATTTTTCATAATTCTGATGGACTTAATATGTTTCCTTAATAAAAAGGGATCCGTACATTTACAAACAAAATAGCGTAGTCAATATGAATTTAGGTAGCTCATAATATACAACAGTACTTACTAAACTCAATCTTAAGATGCATGCAAAGTGTGCAATCTACCCTCAGGGACGAGGAAGTGGGGATGTGAGTCTTTGAGATTGCAAAGCGAGGTGCAATAGGCAACTCTCACCAGACTGCCTGTGTTTGCTTATAAACTAGTGGACTGGATGGAGGCTGCTGTGCTATTTACTTTGGCCACCTCCTCAAATTCTCTGCTGTCACTTTTGCTCAACACCACTATCCTCAAGTAATGGTCCCCAAATCCCATTCCAAACATGCACATGTGGACTTGGAGACAGAGAGGGGGTTTGTGACAGACAATAAACTTCTGAATATTCACATTTAGATTTATAAAAATATGCGGATAAACAGGCAATGCTTGCACACAAACATTAGGCCCACTATCTAATGTCAGTCATTGTTAGAAAACAAAAACAAATCTAAACTTTAAAATAAAAAAATGAATATAAAAACAAGAACTTTTTTTACTCCTCACCTCAGACTCTCAGCTTGAATGAGAACTTGATTAGTAGTATGTTGCTAAGCTAACGATCAGCAATGAAGACACAAATCAGGGCACAATGCTATTTCATGCAGAAAAATACACAGCATACAATATTGGGTAAAATAGTGTTTCTAAATTAGATTTAACTTCTTCATTATTCGTTTTTTATTTTTATTTATTATCGTTTTGACATGCTATCTTGGACCCCTTTCCCACCCCCGACCCCCGACTCCGCCCCTCACAGAGCTTATCAAAAGAAATTCTGGGATTGCTGTTTGGATAAAAATGCAATGCCCTAGAATTTGTAGGCATTTTAGGAAACATTTGGAACAGTTCTCATGTCGCGCTCTATGATATGTTAAAATGCTGTCACTGTGGGCAGCTCACTAGGTTTTGTGACAGATCTAACATGTCTATTCATGCACCTTTACATCATACTGATTTAAGTAACAGAGTAAGTCTTGAGTCCCATGTGACCTAAAAAAAATGAGAGACTTGGAATTGTCTCTTGTATTTATCTTCATTTGTTTCTTTATGATCTAAATCGAATTGCCTTTGCGGGTCTCAATGGATTCTCCCCGGTTAAACACAATAAAACCCTTATTAATAAATCATGAGCTGCAATGTCACAAGGAAATAAATTATGCTAAATAAAATATCATATAACTTCTCTAACTAATTAAAACTGTGTTGATGACTTAGGGAATGGATTCTGTGAGGCAGAACTCCATTTGTTTGCCTCTAAAAGTTCTCTCTATTTTCCGAAAGAGACCGTGAAGACATCAAGGATACCGAAGTGACTTTCTTCTCCAGCTGACGACTGACAAGATCCCTTGTGGGATGTGTAGCTGCGCGAATTGAACGGCAATGAAGACTCACGGAAAGCCTCTCTAGAGGGCTGTGTAGGCTCTCGATTTTTCCCACAAAGCTGTAGCTGAGACGAGCTGCCAGCCCCTCGGATGATGAGCTTCAGAAACACACATCAATCCACTGGACCATCAGCACCGAAGCTGCACCAGATCAACTGGGCTTCACTTTATGGGTGGCATTCTGAAGCTTGTTCTGTGAAACACAAGCACTGAAAAGGATCTGATCACTATAAATAAAAAGGGATAGCTTACCTAAAACTGAAAATTCTTTACCTTCAAAAGATCACAAAAGATGATATTTTGAAGAATTTGAATGTGTCCATTTGATGTAAGTCAAGAGGGTTCAATGCCATCTGGATCAGAATAGTGACTGTCAACTCAAACGCTTTTAATTGTTTTTTGGGGGGAAGTTGTGGCCTAATGGTTAGAAAGTTTGACTTCTAACCGTAAGGTTGTGGGTTTGAGTCTCTGGTTGGCAATACCACGACTTGAGCAAGGCACCGAACCCGAAAACTGCTCCCCGGGTGCCGCAGGATAAATGGCTGCCCACTGCCCCAGGTGTGTGTTCACGGTGTGTGTGTGTGTTCACTGCTGTGTGTGTGCACTTAGGATGGGTTAAATGAAGAGCACAAATTCTGAGTATGGGTCATATACTTGGCTATATGTCACTTTTACTTCACTTAACTGAAATAAATCTGAAATAAAAAAATAAATATTAGATGAAAGACAAAAAAAAGAAAAGAAAATTTAATTGAAATAAATAAGCTACATGTAATAAGTTATTATACTAAAATTACAAAAACAAAGTTAAACATAAATATTTAAAATGACAAAATAAAACAACAAAAGCAAACAGCAAAATCACTAAAACCTAAACTAATAAAAAAAATAAGAATTAAAAATAGTATTATTATAAATTAAACAATACCAAAATTATTAAATACATTCTAACAGATTTGCAACAACAAGAGAGTGAGAATTGTTTGGTGAACTGAGTGAGTTATGAAAGCTAAATAGAAACATTTTAAATAAAAACTAATAAAAATGACAAAAGCAGACAACAAAATTAAAAAAACCTATATATAGATAGATAGATATAATGTATAAAATATTTTTAATGCACTAAATTCTAACAGATTTGGAATGATATGAGAGTTATGTTCACTGGATTTAGTTTTTCTAAGACTCAAGGTGCAACTAAAGTACAATAATATAATATTATCCTCTTTGCTATACTGATCTTGTAAGAGAGTGTGACACATCAGAACCTGATGGAGTGAGAGGCTATAACAGAGAAATGATAGCTGAAGCCGGCGATCCGCCTGATATCTTTGACACTGTACCAACTGATCTAAAGTGTAATGTTCATTCTGTCATCTGAGATGCTTGAAAAGATAGCACATTAATGACGTATCAACCAGAAGACCAGATTGACTGCCAGACATTTCTAGGTGATTTAAAGATAAAAGGATCAATCTCTATTACAGATCTGAGCCTGAGGAGAAAAGTGCAGGCATTTAGGCCATTTTTATCGTCAGAGATACACTACATCACTTCTGGCCATTTTATAGTAGGCTACCTCAAAACACATGCCCTGCAATGCTTCACAAGCATACACAAGCTTCACTGAATATATATCAGTGGTGTCAAAAGTATTGGCATTCATTACTCAAGTAGAAGTATAGATACTAGGGTTTAAAAAGACTTTTGTAGAAGTTGAAGTATCAACTCAAGCTTTTTACTCAAGTAAAAGTGTAAAAGTACTGGTTTAAAAAACTACTTAAAGTATAAAAGTAAAAGTAATGTAAGGGGAAAAAAATGCCATTAAGAACAAAAGCTTAGGCCGCACCACAGGGGCCTATTGTACACTACCCCACCTCCTCAAAAAACATTTTTCTAAAGGCCATAGGCCATAATGACTATAATGTTATATTAAAATGTTCATGTTGAAAAATTTGGGATGCACTAGGCTTCCTGTTTCAGCCGCATATATGAAAATACAAAAATGGTGTGCACATCCCAAACATCCAATTAGGACAAAGGTGCAAGACAACTAAATGATATAGACAAATAAAGAAGTGAAGTCTGAACACTGAAAACTACTGCTCCAGAGGAATTTAATCAAGCAACGTTTCGACCTTCAGGTCTTCCTCAGCCGCATATATGCCCATTTAAAATGAACGCACTTTAGTACAATGCAAATACATTAAAGGACTAGAGATATGATGACTAGTTGCCAATAAGTATTGTTATGGTGCAAAAAGTCAAACTTCAGAGGCTTGTCATCAATAACTTTTAATGGAATGTAAATGTACATCCAAGATTAGCTGCAGGAATCTGCGAGGGCAATGGACAAGAACATTGGTGCAGGCTTAGTAACAATTACACTTGTATGGTTGTCTATTTACAATAAACATTATAGTGCTGTCAAAATGAATGATTAATCCAAGTGATTAATCAAAAACTAAAACTGAAAAAGAAATCATAATCCTGATACTTTCTTGATTGATAGCTTCTTGTATTTGGTACATACGTCTGCTATGTCCAGTGTTCGGGGGGTAACGAGTTACAAAGTTGGTATAGCCTTCTTATCACAACATTGTCAATCGCATCGTCAATCGAAAACGCTAATTTATTAAAACGTCTCGCTACCGAACTACCTACAGTAGCTTAATTTGTGGAGGACAAAGAAAAAGCACTCATTTGGTAAATGAGCCAGTGAGAAATAATAACTTTTAAGTAGGGTCCAGTGCCTTTTCAATACTTTTAAAATGGTACCGGCTCCTAAACGGTGCCTGAACCGATACTTTAAAAAAAAGAACCACAAAAAAACTATGGATAACTTTAAAGAACATTACAAATATTTAAAATAAATCCACAGCTTGTTGTGCAAGTTGTGCTTCCCTTAATCTAAGGCTAATAAATGTATTTCACAATCTGGGTCATTATTTAATACAGAACCACACATAATGTTTCTACTGTATCTCTGTCACTCACTCTGATATAAAAGTTAACATGAGTGCTGTCTGTCACTGTCTTAAATCAGTTCTGTGAATTACTGTATGGTCATTCTTTTATAGCAACAATGTCGTTTTTAAAATACAGTACTGTGCAAAAGTCTTATGGAAAAATTAGTATTTTCTCCCCAAAAAGGGTTTTAAGCCAGTTATTTATATCTTTTGCTGTAGTGTGTCAGTAGGAAATATCAGTTTGCCATTAATTTTAATAATAATCTAGTGCGATTTTGAATGCACAAGCAGTCTGACAACGGCAAAATGAATGTTTGGAAATGTAAACTGATATTTTATACTGACACATTACAGCAAAATATATAAATAACTGTCCGAACACCATTCTTTTAAGTGAAAATACTAACGTGTCTAAGACTTTTGCACAGTAGTGTATGTATAAAGTACGTATGATTAAATTAAGTATATTTAAGTAAGTGTAATTAAAGTATGTGGTCGTTCATATGTGTTAAGGGCTAGATTTTCGCTGGAGGAAACGGCTGTGGTGTGATGAGCGAAAACTTTACATATGAGAAACCGACTGCTATCTCGTGACTTTTTGTAAACTGTATTTATGACAAAGAACTGCACAGATATGGATATTCTAACAATCTATCGATAAACACACACCTTGTGTCCTCTGTTTGTTTAAGTGCGCATGCGCTGCTCCGTTCGCGGTCTGCGGATTGAAGAGCGCGCTGAAAGACGGGAGGAGACCGGTCTGACGCTGGTTTCATGTGAAATTTAAGCGAACTGACTCTGAGTTGATCGGATACCGGTTCCATACCCAACCCTACTTTTAAGAAATATATTTTTTGATAAACGAACCCAAAACTGTCTATGTCCTGGCTGGACTGTGATGTGATTTGTGTCACGTGCAGGTGCGATGGATCGCGTACAGACCAATAGGGTGTCGGAATGGTATATGTTTATACTACTTTTTTTGAATGAGGACAAGCAGTAACGAAGCTATTTTTAAAATGTAAGGAGTAGAAAGTACAGATACTTGCCTGAAAATGTAAGGAGTAGAAGTAAAAAGTCGGCTGAAAAATAATTAATCAAGTAAAGTATAGATACCCCAAATTTCTACTTAAGTACAGTAACGAAGTATTTGTACTTCGTTACTTGACACCTCTGATATATATATATATATATATATATATATATATATATATATATATATATATATATATAAAAAAGTAGGGGTCTCATCTGCTGATGTGGATTCGTACGAGCTTTCAGGATAAAAATGCAATACATATAAAGTGCTCCATGGATCTGGTAATCAAGTTACATGCATGGTTTGCCATTTAATTGGGTACAGTATTTGAGATTTTTATTAAATATTTGCTCACTATATCTATACAAATGAGCAGATGATGGACTATTTAATAAATTATTAGCTGAAATGAAAGAAGCAAAGATGGGAAAATAGAGGAGAGAAAAACATTTCTTTACAGATTTAGGCTACAACTATATGCAAGAATTAGATGTTTGCAGTTTCAGAAAAAAGTTTACAGTTTCAATGCATGGCGCTGGCCTGTGCAAAACTCATTGCTATGTTGCTAAGGTATTTTGAGTAGTTATTATTGCATTGCAACATATGATTTATTAACATCTTGGATCGAAATGTTTTGCGTGGTTGTTATTATGTTGCTATGCAGCTGCTGGAGTGTTCTGATTGATTGTCTTTGCATTGCTAAACAGTTGCTGTGGTGTTCTATGTATATGTAAAGTGACCTTGAGCTATGGAAAGGCACTACATAAATTAAACTTCTTCTTCTTCTCCTTCTTGCATTGTAACATATGTGGTTGCTAAGGTTTTCTGAGTGGTTGTTAATATGCTGCTATGGAACTGCTAGAGTATTCTGACTGGTCATTGCGTTGCTCTGGGGTTTCAAAGATGTTCTGATTGGTTTTCTTTGCATTGCTATGCAGTTGTTGGGGTGTTCTGGATGGTTGTTAATACATTCTTGCTGATGTGTTCGTAGTGGTTGTCATAGCATTACTTATGCACTGCTATTGTGTTCTGGTTGTGACTATGTTGCTATGTGGTTGCTGGGGTGTTCTAAGTGGTTATTTCATTGCTAAGTTCTCAGTGGTTTTTATTGTATTACTATGGGGTTGCTGGGGTGTTGTCAATGCATTTTGTACTTACATGGTTGCTAAAGTGTTCTGAATGGTTGTCATTGCATTGCTACTTTACAGCTGCTAGTGTTGTGAGTGGTTGTCATTGCATTGCTGTGTGGTTGCTAAGGTGTTGTGTGTGGCTGTTAATGCATTGCTATGTGGTTGCTGGGGTGTTCTGAGTGGTCGCTAGGTTACAACACTATCTTGCTCTAAAAAACAGTTAGACGGATGCAAAAGGATTCTAAAAGTTGATGACATATTAAAAACACAACAACCATGGTGGCACAAGCAACAAACAGCACAAGATGGCCAAAGATGTCCAATGGAATATTTCTGAGAGGATCTGAAAAAGCATGGGACATATGCTAATTGAAGCACCACAATTTGAAAACTAAAAAATAATGATAGAATACAGGAAAAATAGTAATAATAAAAATCTAGATAAACTAGTCAGTCTCACTATTTGATTAGTCGCCAGTTGCAAACTGGCTTAAAACTCTCCTCCCAAGCCCTGCTTCCAGCTCTAAAAAGGATTGTAGACCCATCTGTGGCAGTGAAAAACTGACAAAAACAAAACAATAGATGTCTTTTCTGACCTTATTACTAATGCAAGTTGATGATCTGCAACGTACTTATTAAAACTCTTATGGAGCTTAGATATAAACAAAAAAACACTGGTAGCCAAGCTAAGCGATTACACATTGCAATGAAGTACAAAATCAGTTGTTACCTTTGAAAGGTCACCCACTTCCAAATAGAAACAGATGATGAAGACGTTCCAGGCGACCCACAGCACCAACCAGACTGCATACTGTGAAAGAGACAGGAAGAGGGTGTTTGAAAGACCTATTTTAACCTCAGACCCCAACCACTAACTAACCAAATACACATTTGCATATGTTTGATTAATTGGACTGAAAAAGCGTAAGTGGGGTATTTTCTCTGTAATTAATTCTCCAAAGTGTGTTCCTTAAAACAATCAGCCTCCACAAAGCTGGAATCTGCCAAAGAAGCGGTGCAGGCAGAGGATGCATTTTGCAACGGAAGCAGGAACCCTGTGTGGGAGTTTGTGAGGGTGGCTCGCTCCCTGGTTCATGAGCTAATGCTTATTGAAATAGCCGGATGTGATTATAAAACAATGAAGCAGGTTCCCCAGCAAAATCGCAGCCGGCGCAGGGGGGTGTCTTTAAAAATAAAGCAAATTTTGGATAAATAAACACAGGTCTCATTCTGTTTTAGATCATTAGTGATTTCAACTAACCTACTAATTTGTTCCAAAGACGAGGGTACACACTCACGAGTGTTAGCAGCGCAGAGCATTTTTTACTGATTAAAATGTAAGAGGTCTGTTAGGCAGGCTGTGATCTTTAGATAAAATAACACTTATCTGATCCAATTCAAAGTGAGACAGGTGAGTGCAAATGAAATACTGAGCAAGGGGAAATGTAAAATCAATCTGAATTACCTGATGGGACTTGAGAGGAAAAATACGACCTTTAGCACTTGAAAATGAGCAGTTAGTGATATGAATTTTGAGTAGCTCCACAAAATTGACTCTAATAGATAGATCAATATGGACTCAGCTTTGATAAAAATGAGCATGTGCAAAGACACTACAACTTTGTATGTAGATCAATTCTAGGGGTGTGCGCCAATCAGATTTGAACAGTGAATTATTTTTACATTTTTTATTCAATGATATAAGTTGAACTGTGATACAGTATGCAACATTGGAATGTAAAAAATGGAATTAAAACAAACTTAAATTCAAATAAAATGATAAGAATTGTTTTAGCAGCAAAATTAAAGTTGTCAAACTCTGACTGTTGACTTGATAAAACCTTTTGAAATAATGTTTTAAAAACTTTCAAGTACAAAAGTATTAACTAGCTGTAGCAATGCTACAGATTTGGTCACTTATTTAGCTTGGAGACCAACTGAACACCAGCTTAAATCTGCCAAGATTAGCCAATTAGTTTAGACTGGTTTTAGCTGTTTGTTTGTTTTCAGCTAGGACATAAAATTATCTGTTGTTGTATGTAGCTGTAGTCAATATGATCTCCAACAGAACTGAGCATCAACTGAGCGCCATTTATTAAGGCTTACTTTGTACAAGAGTACAAGGTCGTGTCAGTCACAATGTACAGTAGCTGTTCTTTACTAACAGATTTGCAGTTATATATGCAAAAATCTGTGAGAGCCTCAGGCTAGGGCCAAAGATCAACACATCACTCTCGTCTACCAACTGCAGCGTGGCTGAAGTATCTCCACACATTGCTGTATAAGAAGGAGCCTCCTCCGCATGTTGGAGCTGAAGGGGTCCAGACGGAGCGATTGACTTCAATTAGGTCTCATAATCATGCTTGATATCTCCAACACACATTCTGAGTTGATCCAGAGGGAGGAGGTTATGAATGCGTTTTCAGCAAGGGCTGTTTTGGCCGAACCTTTGCCCTAAGAACTCACACTTGCAAACGGAGCGCACCAGACCGTTGAGACTCTGAATTTTGCCATCTTGAAAAGTGACATGTTGTCGGGACATTAGATACAGAAGATGTGAGCATGTAGTGGAACCTCATTTGGCCCTTTGCCAGCCACTGGAACGTGCCAAGTTGAATTAGAATAAAAATTTATCTGGCCTGACAGCATTCCCAAAACGGATATAAGCAAGAGTAATGTTCGAATGTGAGCAATTTATCTCTGTAGGAGGCTCTCTCTTCATCTCTCTGACCAGCCACTGGTCCTAGACTGAAAAATTGAGCATTGTTTAATCCAAAGGGAGACACATAACACTAAAAAGGCAATCTGCTTCATCTCAACTGGGTGACATGGCCCGCGTCACATTTGAGTCAATGACCGGGTCCGTCAGTACATTGATATATCTCTGATATGCTGACCAGGGTGTTAAATGTCCGTTGACTGTAGAGAAAAGTCAGTCACAACAAGCGGTCTCATCTCAGCCCTGCTAAATGTAGTGAACAGCAACACTTCTCTCTTAGCATAATATATTAGGAATGACTCGATTGATGGACTTGACACCAATATAGATAATATGTAAAACTATCACTTGAATAATTTGTTTCAGAATATTTTGTCCCTCAGTTCAGTTGTTTAGTTATATATTCACACAGCAATCATTTTGATTGAAAAATTGGACCAAAACTACTATAAGGAATAATCATTTCTATGAACCGAGGGAAAGTGGCAATAAAGCCACTGATCTTTGTTGATCCATCTTAAATATTCTAACCAATGAAGGAACAGTTTGCTCATATCCCTGGCAAAAAAAAAAAAAAAATCTTAACACCAGCCTAAATTGGTCTTAGTTGGTCTCCCTCTTGTTCAGACTGGTCTGTTGCCTGGTTTTACAAAGGGTTTTAGGTGCTTGTCAGGCACTCAGGCTGAGAAACCGGCCCAACACTCAGCTTAACAAAAGTTTAGCCAACTTCGGAAACTAGACCTACTGAAAACTAATCTGACCAGAATGGGAATCCCATTATGCCAATCCGATCTTCAAGCAAGATAGAAGGCTATAATAAACCTACTGAGCATATGAACATCGTGAAAGTAGCCTAAATTAGTTTTCTGTTCTAGAAGACCATCTTAAAGTAGCTTATACCAACAAACCATTTAAGGCTGGTTTAAATTGGCTGTTTATTTTAGCAGAGATGTGACTATTATTAACAGGTGGTTGTCTTTATTTAAATATAGAGTAGAGCTGCAACAAACTGATTATTTTGATAATCGAATAAACGATTATTAGACCGATTAGTTGACTAATCATCGATTATTTAACCGATTAATCATAAGACATATAAAATATACATATTCTAACAAATAAATAAGGTAATTACTTTCGCTTTTGAAAGTCACATTATGTAATTACAAGTATACAATAAATTTATACAAATAAATATATTTGGCACACAAAATGAGATGATAGAGAGAAACTCTATTATTTGCCATTAAATTAGCTATATGACAAAGTAGCTGAATGACAAATAATTCTGCCTATTAACATCTCTTTTTGTAAGTCATTTGTATAAGAAACAAATTAAAGGTAAGTGATAGGACATTTTATTTTTGTCTAAACATTTTATTCACAACATAATCTCTCTTAAAATACCTTATGGGGTTATGATAATCAAAACAGTCCTGAGCTAGATCAAACCAAACTAAAACTTTAATAAAATATTTTTTCCCACTAATAAAAAGATTGTATCATTAGCTAGCTCCACACTGTCGAGCTGCTTTATAACAGAAAATCAAGTTATAATTCTAACTGAATGTTACACTGACTGTCGACTAAACATTTCAGCCGAATAGAGAACCAAAGTAAGGAGGAACTACAAACTACAGGTCTAAAAAAACCACCCTATAACTGTCTGAGAACTGTGCATGATACAAAAAAATTACATTTATTGACAAGTCTGTCCATTGTCACTGTGAAATAACAATCATATCCAATTAGGGCTGCACAATGTGTTGTTTAAGCATCGATATCGCGATGTACGAATCCACGATACTCACATCGCAGGATGTGCAATGTAGGCTGTCGTAGTTGATCCGTTATTCATTAACCATACCTGTACTGCAGAGATAATTACACAACGCGTGCCGTACACGTCTGATTCGCAAACTAATGTTTCCTTTGAACCGATTCAATTTAATGAATGGTTTAAACAACTGACCTGTCCAACACTGAACTCACCAGTCTGAATTTGTGTATAAAAAAATGTAACACTTTACAATAATGTTCTATTTATTAAACTATTTATCTACATTATTTAACATTTACTATTACTAAACTGCACTTCTACAACATAGAGGCTATAGCCTTCATTGTTGAAATTAAAATTTGTACAGTATTTGTTAACATAGTTAATACACTGTGCAACAATGAACAGCTGAGTTTTTATAAACTAAGATAAACAAAGATTAATAAATATAGTAACAAATGTATTGCTTGTGGCAAGTTCATGTTAGTTAATATGTTATCAATTCAAACCATATTCTAAAGTTACAAACAAATAATTTACTCTAATTTAAATAATACTCTGATGTTTAAATCATTTAAAATGAGAATGTAAGTGTGCTCACCCCTTTTTTGTTTATAAGAAAAAAATTAGATTAGATTTCATATCGCAATATATATCAAAGAAAAATAAAATATCGCAATATAATTTTTTCCCAATATTGTGCAGCCCTACATCCAATCATAACATATTTGATGCTTGAGAGCACATGAGGAGCAGGCTAGACCAGTGAGATTCCATTGAAACCAAACAACTGTCAAAATGTCATCATGGTCGTAAAACATTAGGACAAAAACTTATATTCATTACTTATTGTTATGTTGCACTGTGCATGCTAGTATTTGAAGTGAGACACTTTTCTGACACCAGTGGTATTGACAGCATAACGTGCAAAAGGGAAAGAGAATATATATCACATACTGAATATGAAAATATGTGGAAACTCACCCCGGTCACATATCGCGGTCTGAACTGTACTGTCCCAAAGAGACCTAGAATCACTGTGATGATATGGATGAAGTTTGTGAGGATTGGAGCCCACTGGTATCCAAGGAAATCAAATATCTGTCGCTCCAGGATGCTGATCTAGAAACGGAACACAGAGGAAAAAGATACTGACTTACAAGGCAAAGATGAGGACAATACACTGACATGTAAGAATTTATTTGCATAAAGGCGTAAACAGATTTTCTTTTAAACCAGCTTCAGGGGTTAACAACCCTCTGATGTCAGCTGGAAGGCAGGGTGAGATGACGGACTGCGGGGCCACATGTAAACGCACACGCGCTTACATTATACATGCAGCCAGAGGAACAGCCCTGTCACACAGGCAATTAATTAGGGCCAAGACGTGCCGCGCACCGGAGTCAAACCCACCACCCTTTCCAGAGATGACTTGAAAATTAAAGCTGGCAAGTCCAGCCTCGCAGCTCTGGGTGCTCCAATCTCAGCCACTGATTGGACATGACACTGATGTCAATACCACAAGCTATGGCACTTCCAAAAGCAGACCAAGACAGGGTCACGGCTTCATCCCCAAAGGACCCACAAGCAGCCAGCCTCATAAAGCTAATGCTAATAGCACTTGTGTCTCCAGCTGCATTCACAAAAAGCTGTGTTTAACAAAGGTCTTTTCTGGAAAGGTAACCAAACAAAAATCACGGCATTGAATCACTTGATTTGTTTTGTGATGTAATGGGGATAGTAAAGAGCAAAGATTCGGAATGAAGGTTGTTAAATAAAGCTATTGAGGTCACAATGACCTTTGTGTTTTCAGCGGTTGCATTTTCAAACATCTACTCAAGTGAACATCAATAGAGGCTTCAGAGGGTTCAATAGCAGCATGAATCAAATGACTTAAAGTCGCACTGAGATGCTGTATTTAAGTGTTTCCTATTCAGTGCTGTTTTTGCAGCAGAGGAGAACCTGTTCAACCCTACAGTCCACCCAGTGGATCAAATAAATACAATATTTAAACTTCTGCTGAAATTAATTATTAATTGTACTTTTTAAAATTATAACATTGACTAAATAAACAAGTATTTAAATTTGATTAAGCAAAACAATAGAAAAATAAATATTACATATTAATTGTAATAATCCTGTAAAATTTTTGTTCGCACAAGGAGTCTAACAGCAGCCAGTGCTCCACACAGAGATCTGATCTCACCATCATTCAGTCTGTCTGGAATAACATGAAGAAACAGAACAAACTGAGACAGACTCAATCCAGAAGAACTAATAAGATAATTGAAAAACAATGCGCAAGTGCACCTAGGACAAAAGCTTTATTTTTTATTTTTTTACCCATAGTGTGGTCACACCAAATATTGATTTAATTTAAAGTAAAAAATAAAATAAAAAACAAAAAAACAAGCAATGTCGTCATAAATACAGCATAAATACTGGAAGAAATATTTTAGACAATATCTGGGGCCTTCGAGACAAACTTAAACTATTGTCATATGAGTAATGATACTAATTTAAGTATCACAAACCTTGCTTTGACACATATGAATAAAAATAAAGTCCTGTGGTTTGTGAGTGAATCAGAAGTTAATGGTGTTTAATGGTGGTAACCGTGATGGTGTTTATTGTTTGTGTGAATGACACTATGCAACTTTTATAGCATTATTTCAGTTTCATGTTACCATGATGGTGTGTAGTGTATGTATGAATGAAACTGTGCACCTTCTATATATATTATTACTTAAACGCTGCTTGTGGTGGGCTTTGGTTCATCATGTGATTTCCTCAATACCAGCTGCATTTTGTGGGTATCAAGGTTGATATATTAATATTATATCATTTAATGAAATGACTATATTTAACTGTAAATTTAAGTTAAAACCATAAAACCTCAAATGTTTCTAGTGTATTTTTACTGTAAAATTCTGTAACACACAGCCGCCACCTACATTTTACAGTGTAATTAAGCAATAGTTCATGCCATAAATCTATCACCAGTGAACAAAGCTCGGGAGTCTATAAATCTGTGCATCCTGCTCAGTTCTGCCCAGTGATGACCAGTTCGGGACCCCCTCCACCCCTGGTCTCCCAGAAGGACATTTCTTTCTATTGTCTTCAGGACATTTCTTCATTTCCGTTGAGCTTCTGTAGCATACATCTGGTAAGCGTGCCTGTCCCAAACACTTACGTCGTTGATCATAATTAAATGTATTTTACTGACAACACCAAGCAACACCAGCGCCCTTCACAGGCTCTTAAGAATCATCACAACTCTAGGGTGCAGTTGAGATTAGTTTTGTGTCAGAATAAAACTGGTTCCCTTTCCAAGTGGCATCTACGTTTTTTTTTTTAACACAATAATGTTTTGCCTTTCCATTCAGCCTTCAAATAATGCTCTGTTTTCAGTGTGTTCTTTATGAATCATAGAATGTGATTTCCCCCTACTCTAGCTATTGTTTATTTTCCCTGTCCTCCATATATTCTCTATGCAACAGAAGAATAATAAGAATGATATGTCTTCTGAAAAGGACGCAAAAGAACCATAAAAGTATCACTTCAATAAAACTTGTTCTATATTTTAAGACTTCTGAAGTCAGACAATAGCTTTGTGTTAAGAAGTTGTTACAAAAAAGGGTTTCATTTGAATGTTCATAAGATAAGTAGCAATTCCCAGTTTGTCCAGTTTGTCACTTCATCCAGTCACAGCAGTTAACTGCTTACTGGAGGAAAAAATTATTATTAAATAATGCCTCAAAATTTGAATGACTCCCAAGCATCGCTTCAGAAAAGTTAGAATATAAAGATATAAAGTCACATGGTCTCGTTTTAACATTTTAGAGCCTTTATTCTGATATAGAAAAGAGTGACCAGTACAAATCTTCAAATATTCTCCTTTTGTGTTCATCAGAAGAACGAAAGTACAAGTTTGAAATGCCAACTGGATGAATACATAATGACAAAGAAAACAATAATTTTGAAGGAGTATTCATTTAATAGGTTGTTTTCCATTATCCACCAAAAACTGTGTAAATATAAGCTGGAGAGCATGATAGCACTATGCTCAATCCATAACACATTCATTATCAAACGCGCTTCTCGTCGAATGAGCCATGCATTACACCATATTCACAGAAGAATTGTTCACCCATAGTCGTGTAGCAACTACAAGCACAAAAAAAAACAAAAAAAAAAAACAACATGATTGACTGACCCGACTCAGCAGTTCCTTTGCTCCAGCAAAGCCTTTGTTAAAAACTACAGCCACCCCAGAAATCCACTAATAAACCACATGTCATGGTGTTGAAGGGAGCCCATATGCCAGCACAAAACACAATCTGCCCTGCCTGTGAAGAGGTTGCAAAATGCAAATATGGCTAATTATGCTATATTATGTTGTTTCGGTGAAAGATGGTGCCTTGACAATGGTTTTAAAACACATCTTAATGGCACTCAAATTCATGGTTCTCTTCTGTCAGGCTTTTGTGGACACCTGCGCTTATTGACAGAATTCCCAAAAGAGCTCCGGCATTAACACACGTCCAATAGGGGGATGGGGTTACAAGCTTAAGGGGTTTTATGAAGAGGCTGCAGGTTCTTGTTTGAGGTGGGGGACCAGGATCATTACAACTGTGGCCCATGGGCCCCCTTTTATATAAACAGTAATATAAACAGCACTGTGGGGCAGCTGTGCTCAGGGTGACAGATTTATTAAGTAATTTTATACATGAGTAATTAGATCTATACATATGAAAGGAAAATTATTTTTTAACCAAGGCTGTTTATTTGATCAAACTACCAATACAATAAAAACTGTAAAATTGTGAAATAGTATTACAATTTCAAATAACTTTTAGAATTTTAATATATCTTAATAATAATAATAATAATAATAACAAAAAAACATGTTTTGGCCGCATTACTTCAGTCTTCAGTGTCACATGGTCCTTCAGAAATCTAATATTATCAATGTTGGTACCAGTTGTGGACACATTTTTTAAGGATTAACTAATGTACATAAAGTAAAAAAAATTATATATATATATATATATATATATATATATATATATATATATATATATATATATATATATATATATATATATATATTTATTTATTTATTTATTTATTTATCAAATATATGTATTTCAAAAATGTATTATTTGTTTTAATATAAATGTAAAATCTCAGTCTTTTTTAATAATAAACAGTATTAATAATCTAAGGTATCCTTGCTGCATAAAAGTATTCATTTCTTAAAAAATAACATCCTACTTATCACAAACTTTCAATGATAGTATATACACACATAGGGCAGGACATAAACTCAAATCTACATTAAATGCTGCATGTTACTGCAATTTACATTTTCTTATTTGGTAGACACTTTTATAACTTACAGCTCATTCAATGTAATCGTTATAGCAGTATGTGGGAATTGAAACAATGACCTTGCTGGCACCATGTTTTGTTAGTTTGAGCTATGAGAACATTGCTTTAAGCTATTAAAGTGGTAAACAGCCCAGAGTTAGCATAATGAACAATATAACTTGACGGAAGAATTGTTTAGTGCAATTATTAATAGTATGCAATTATTTATTGTACATATTGCAGTTTGCATCATTTTATAGAAGCAATAAGCCACTGAAGACCACGTTCTATCATTCAACCATGGTTGAAGAGGATTTTTGCATTGTTTCTTGATAACAACACTCTTTAACTTTGGTAAATTGACAAAGATGAGTTAGAGTGTCAAGCTAAAAGCATCACTAAACTGATTCCGTAATGAATATCGAATCCAAAGGTCAGCATAACCAATTCCTGTAATGATATTTCCCTTCCTTATGCGCACATAATGTTTTTTCATGATTATTACTTGGCAGCAGAAGTATCCCATTAGTGATTAGCCGCTGTAAGGCATGCTTTCAGTCCGTGATTGAGATTAAAGTTCGTTCTCCCTGTGAGAAAGCTGTATCTCATTCTCCCAACCTTGTGCTTTCGCTCGCCTCTCTCCCGCTTCGCTTCTTTCTCCCTTTCCCCCATTTATAAATTTCTTTCGGTGCGCAGGGACATGTGCAGCCTTTAATCATAGAGACAAAAGCTAATCAATCAGCAGGGGCAGGTTGAATAGAGAGCTTCACGGCGCATTCAAATGAAGCTTGCCGAGTTATAGTGTTTCCCAGTGTTAGAGCCACAGAGCATTAACTACAAAATGAACATGGGCTAATGAAGGAGGCTCCTATGCAGCAAAGCAGAGCCAAGGCGCATCTTGGCCTGCCTCCATTGTCCGTCAGTAATCCAATTCCATCTGCTGCTGCCGCCAGTGATTTTAATGTTGCTCTGCAGAGATGAGACTGCAAGTGCCATTGTGTCTCATTTATGTCTAAACAGTGGATTTGGATGAAGTATAACTCTATAAGTCTCACAATGGACTTTATGCAACACAGAAAAAGACACATTTATGATTCCAAATGAATATGATGCTTTTTCTTAAAGGTCTATTTCTTTTATCGCCAGAATATTCTCAGACAGAGTCAACTACTGTAAATAAATAATTGTAAGTGATCAAAGAGCTTATAAACTTTGCTTGTACAATAATGTGAAGAAATCTAAAATGCACAGTGACAATCGGAGACATTGAAGGACTCCTGGTGTTTCCCGTGGCATGTTATGTACAATAGACATGTTCATGCAAATAATATTAAAAGAAATAGAACTTTAAGAAAAAGCATCATATTCATTTAACAAAAATTTAATGTGGTTTTATTAACAAAGTTCGGGAGAAGCACGATCAGATAATCATCCAATTTGGTACAGGTGCATCTCGTTTAGCTAATCATCTTATAGCACGCACGCGTATATATATCCAGTCTTCCTACCTCCTGTCCCACGACAGTTTTTCGGCATAGACCGTCTGTCAGCATTCGGTTCGCTCTGTCAGCATTCGGTTCGCTCTGTCAGCATTCGGTTCGCGCTGTCCGTCATCTTATCACAGGCCCAATCTTCCTTCCGACGAAGATATCTATCCGCCGAACACCAACAAGCGTCATCGCGTCAGCTGCTCTTCTCGCCAAGCCACACGTTGTGGCCAAAAGCTCGTGCAAATCCTTGAGCTCGCCTCACTCGGCAACACGATTTTCTCGCCAGGACCGGGCTCTATTATAATGCTGGATTGCAGCCGTGCTCCAGTTCTCAGCGCAGTAAACCTCTCTCGCTTTTTCAGCCGTGGCGCAGTTCGATGCTGCCTCCACTAGCGGCGAAGACCGTGCGTTGTTGTAGTGGCATGTCGTTCGTGAAAGAATCGTTTTTTCGAATGAATCTTCTAGGCGAACGAATCGTTCTCGGTTTACACTCATTCATGAAGAATTTTTCAGAGTTGTCATCCACAATGAGCGAGTTTCATATGAGTCTCAGAGATCGAGAGCTCTCATTCGTGAACGAAAGGACTAAACCGGTATACATGTCGAGTTGATTAAACAGATACATGTCGTTCGTAAACGCAAGGAACTCTTATCAATTTTGTTAAGATGAGAGTAAACCGGGTCAGTTAGCCATTTAGCATGTCAATCTTGCAAAATGTAAAGCGCAGTTATAGGTACTGTGCACATATTATTTACATATTTAGCATACAAAAGATAAATTCCACGTTTAATCCCCGATTTATGAACGTGAATATATAGATCAATATATGAACCGTCTGACCAAACAATTAAAATGCTAATCATGCAAGAAAACCTCGTGATTTGCTCATCTGAACAATTTAAATAGACGTTATATATAGAATGCGCTTATGAAGACGCCAAAATTTGTTAAACGGCGTTATGACTTAACTTTGTCCGATGACGATGCCACTTTTTAACCACGAAGCAAAGGCTTTTTGCAGAGTTGTCATCCACACCGAAATGTCTAAAGACATTACATTTGCTTTACTGTGCATGTTTAAACCTCACTGAGATGATACAGACATAAGTTTCATGCAATTATTCCGGCAGGATCAATTATTTAAGGACATATTTCACCATTTACTGGCATGATTATTCAGAATTTTTCACGCTACTGCCTCGTGTTTGGCTGCAGAACAACAAGTGTGAGTAAATTTTCTATCGTCTTTTTAGGACTGTCATATGAAAAGCATGCAAAGTAAATGTCTTTAGAAACGGCTTGAATTTGAATTACTGCAATTAACGTTACTGCTATAGACATGTCTATTGGTACAATGGTTTATAAAACTAAACATGCTACATTGTTTCAAAGCCTCTATTTTCACAGTCCATACTAAAACAGGAAAACAGCATCCCAAATTTATCTGCTCCGGAGGCTGTTTAAAAGGGCCCAAAGGCCAAAACAAGAGGAAAAGATGCTTTTCCAACAGGACTGTATTAATTCAGACAAGGTTTGAGCAATTGTCAAATCAGCCAACAACTACAGCAGCCAAAGCAAGCATGAAGCTACTTTTACTTGCAACACGGGCCTGCACATCTCAGTATTTCCATCCTGTTACTTCTGCTAGCAGTGCAGGCTACACAGGTTCTTCAAGACATCACACACCCCAGCCCCTTCCCACGACCCACAGCTACAGCAGCTGAAGCAAACGTGAGGCCGCCTCCATTCGTAAACGCGCCCTCAACTCTTCCGCTCCCTCATGCTACTAACCATTTTTCTGTTCAGTGGCCTCCAGCTCCAGATTTGCCAGAAGGCAGAGGGTACCAAGACCTATTATTGGTCAGGCCGATTATCTTATTTATTTATATATCTATCTCGAACCCTCTTCAGCCAACCCCTCTAACGCCAGCTCATCCCCTTTCACTAAAACTCCTAATCTACCATAGCTAACTCTCCTAACATGCCCTATCTATCTGTAATGGTCAATCCTCACTTCAGCCATCCTTCCGCAGGAGCTTTCTCTGTATCTCCCCACCGCCGCAGCATTGACCGCTCCCGCAGGAGCCTTTTCTGTTTTTTCCTCACTGCCGCAGCAGTCTCCGCTCCTGCAGGAGCCTTTTCTGTTTTTTCCTCACTGCCGCAGCAGTCTCCGCTTCCGCAGGAGCCTCTACCTATATTTCACCACTGCCGCAGCAGTGTCTGCTCCCGCAGGAGCCTCTACCTATATTTCACCACTGCCGCAGCAGTGTCTGCTCCCGCAGGAGCCTCTACCTATATTTCACCACTGCCATAGCAGTGTCTGCTCCCGCAGGAGCCCTTTCCATCCTTCCCTACTGCCGCAATTCTCGCTGCCGCAAGAGCCTCAAAAATAAATAAATAAATAAATAAATAAATAAATAAATAAATAAATAAAAATATATATTTTATGTCCATTCTCCAATTCAACCTCATCAGGCTCGCTTTTGTCTAACTCCGGAACGCCCAATCTAAATTCACGATGGACCCTCATTTCATCAACGACTCTGGTATAAAAAAAAAAAAAAAAAAAATTAATCGAGTAACAAAATGTGTTGTTGCTTAATTATACTGATGTGCGCATGCACAGTAAATCTGATGGGTAGGATAAAATGTCAGGACCCCGGACCTTTATTTAGTCGGGTTGACGTACCTTTTCAGTTCTGTGTATGTGATGTGACGCTAGTTTTACTTAAAGTCAAATGCCCATGAACTGACTGTCAGAGCAGTTCTGGAGATGTTGTTCATGTGTTCAAGTCCTCATTTAGTGAGACAGCAGACGCAGAAATTACCGTGAGAGTAATGCGCGCTTCAGTGTGTGTGTGAAAAAGGAAGTCGCGCTCCTGCTCCATTCATTAACAGAGACACACAGAACATGCAGGATTTACATTTAAACACTGTTCCGTCTTAATATTTAGAGATATTAATTCGTGAATCAGATGTAAGTGCAATTACCTATTTTGATTAATTCATTCAAAAAGAAAAAAAAAAAAAAAAAAATTTCATTGCGAAAGAACCCGACGTGAGATTTAGAATAAATTAAAACAGGCTTCGAAGCAGAGGAATTTGCCTACATCATTTTTTGTAATCGCGTTACTCGAGGAATCGTTTCAGCCCTAATCTTAAGCAGCTCAAAAGGGGCCTCTCACATAATCCGATAGATGCCCTCGGTTGTTGTTCATCAGACATTTAAAAAAAAAAAAAAATGTTATATATTCCTCCTTAAATCATGTTGTGTACTTGAATAATAGAAGCCTCTCAGTTATCGTTTCTTCGGCCAAAGTAAGGGCCCTCCAGCCATCGTTACAATCTCCTTGCCTATTTCAGCATCGGACAGGGCTCTCCCTTCCGGTGCAGCTGGGCAGTGGCTCCCTTCGGTCGCAGTGTGAGCCTTTCATCTGTCATTGAGTTGCGCTGCGCGCTCAGCGGCAGATGGGGGTATCCCTCCCGGTGCAGCAGAGCCACAGGCCCCCTTCGGTCGTTGTGACAGCCCTCCATCCGATGCATCAAATTAAGCCGCTTATACAGTCGCAAGGGGGACTCTCCCTTCCGGTGCAGCAGAGCCGCAGCTCCCTTCGGACGCAGCGAGAGTCCCTCCATCAGTCGCGTTTTCTTGCCTACTCCGTATCGGACGGGGCTCCCCTACCGGTGCAGCAGACCCACGGCTCCCTTCGGTCGCAGGGTGAACCCCCCGTCTGAGTTATGTTGCATGCTCAAGGGCGGACCGGGATCTCCCTCCCGGGGGAACACAGCCGCTGGCTCCCTTCGGTCGCAGCAGGAGCCCTCCATCCGATGCATCAAACCGTTCCTCGAATCTTCTTGCCTATTCTGCATCTGATGGGGCTCTCCCTTCCGGTGCAGCAGACCCACGGCTCCCTTCGGTCGCAGGGTGAACCCCCCGTCTGAGTTATGTTGCATGCTCAAGAGCGGATAGGGTTCTCCCTCCCGGGGGAATAGAGCTGCTGGCTCCCTTCGGTCGCAGTGAGAGCCCTCCATCAGACGCATCAAGCCATGCCTCGCTTCGCAAGGGGGACTCGCCTTTCCGGTGCAGCAGAGCCGCAGCTCCCTTCGGACGCAGCAAAAGTCCCTCCAACAGTCGTATTCTAGTTAGCGTCAATCAGGGCTCTCCCCTCCGGGGCAGCACTCCTGCTGCAGAGTTGCGAACCCCCTACGGAGGCTGGGAGAACCCTCAGAGGCAAAAAACCGTGCCTCCATAAACCCGCAATGGGGGACTCCCCCTTCCGGTGCAGCAGAGCCGCAGCTCCCTTCGGATGCAGCGGGAGTCCCTCCAACAGTCGCGTCTCTTTGCCTTCTCAGCATCGGACTAGGGCTCCTCTTCCGGTGCAGCAGACCCACAGCTCCCTTCGGTCGCAGTGTGAACCCCCCATCTGAGTTATGTTGCATGCTCCACGATGGCTAGGGATCTCCCTCCCGATGGGGTACAGCCGCTGGCTCCCTTCGGTTGCATTAGGAGCCCTTCATCCGACGCGCCAAACCGCAGCTCCAATCTCATTGCCTATTTAGCATCTGACGGGGCTCTCCCTTCTGGTGCAGCAGACCCACGGCTCCCTTCGGTCGCAGTGTGAACCCCCCGTCCGAGTTATGTTGCATACTCTATGGCGGCCAGGGATCTCCCTCCCGATGGGATACAGTCGCTGGCTCCCTTCAGTCGCAGTGAGAGCCCTCCATCAGATGCAACAAACCGCGCCTCGTACTCAGCCGCAAGAGGGACTCTCCCTTCCGGTGCAGCAGAGCCGCAGCTCCCTTCGGAGGCAGCAAGAGTCCCTCATTTCTTGATATCTGGCATTGTGCTCCTCCCATAAGCGGCATGGAGGGCTCGCTGGTAAGACGTTGCGAGCCGCAGCTCTCGTCGAACACTGCACGGGCTCTCCAGGTCGCTCTGCATTTTCTTCCCAACACCCATATTTTGGGGGGCAACTAAATTTTATCTCTCTGGCTGCTGTCCTATGGCTTTAAGCTTCTTTTGGGGAGTTATTTGGGTTCGGGCTATGCTCCGGGCCCGGACCCCTCCCCCAGGACAGCACGCCAAAATATGCCTACTATTTGCCTTCAGATTAGATGTAAGGGTGAACTCGTGAAATGTGGTTTTATTAACAAAGTTCGGGAGAAGCACGATCAGATAATCATCCAATTTGGTACAGGTGCATCTCGTTTAGCTAATCATCTTATAGCACGCACGCGTATATATATCCAGTCTTCCTACCTCCTGTCCCACGACAGTTTTTCGGCAACCCTCCTCCACCCCAACTCCTCACTTCTAATCTATTTATCCCAAATTGGGATAGGGGGAGTTATTTGGGTTCGGGCTATGCTCCGGGCCCGGACCCCTCCCCCAGGACAGCACGCCAAAATATGCCTACTATTTGCCTTCAGATTAGATGTAAGGGTGAACTCGTGAAACAAAATATGGTGTATTTATCACAAATATCCATTTTCATACAAAGCAAACACATTCATGCTTTGGATTGTCAACTTTGTACATAGTCCATCTCAGAAGAAATAAACAGACAATATGTCATAAAAGAAAATGGTGCAAATAGAAGCACATCAGATGCACAGAGAGCTTGCAAACCAATGTAATGAATGCCAACATTTCAATGCATCCAGTAAGAGGTTATTGAAAATGAGGTTATTTACTTATACGGAGCTGTCTGAATGTGTTCATTACCAGACTTGCCATTTGCACAAATCTTAGAATTCCATGCTGAATGATGCAGGTTGGACATTTGATGAGAAACTTTTTTTTTTTTTTTTCGTAATAGACGATGATGAGTTCCAGTGTCAGCCACAGTGTGTAACAGAGACAATTATGTTTTTAATCATGCTGTCCATAGCAGCTGTCAGAATTTGTAGCTAAGCTTGAAAAATGCTGTTCATTATCTACATCGCACAATGGTCCGTTTCATATTCTTGGCCTCATGCTCTTTGACCAGAATCATCACAAAGGTCTGAACGGCAGCAAAAGAAAAGCACTCTGCTAAAGCAATTGTGCTTTACACCCACAGAGCCAAGATAAAGAGACCATGAAGGAAATGGCAGACATTAATATTACATTTCACATTCTAAGGATTTTGCACCAAAAAAATATCAGAGAGCTAGATATTGTTTTTCATCAGATTTTTCTCAGAATGTACAAATACAACAAAGAACTGTTCTTTGGCTTCTATATGGGAAAATGCAAATTTGCATCTGTATTAACACTGAAAAAAATCAAGAAACAATTTTCTCTCAGAAATTGCTATAGTAAATTTCACAAACAATTACAAAGAAACAGCAACACATTAAATTAAACATGAAATTATCAAAAAGAAGAACAAAAGCATAGGACATTTTTCTTGTTAAATGCACTCCAATAATCCTTTAAATCCTTTTATATTTCAATAAAATAAGATTTTTCATAGTTGTAAATAAAGTATTCACTTAAAGTATGTGCTTTGAGGAAAAAGAGAAAAAAGTGCGAAAGAAGTCTAATTTCACCCACTGCATGCATATTTTTATAGTATAGCTAGACAATAAATCCACCATAAATTCCTCCTCTTCTTTAATGCAGTGGGTTATGGCTAATATTCAGTCCCTCCAGAAAAACGCGGATTTTCCTTGTGATTGTTGTGGGCAAAAATCCTTGATTTTGCTGCACGTTTTCTTAAAAAATGCGATGGAATATACAGGATATTTTTGCAATTTTATGCGATGAAATTGCGTGAACTTGCAAAAACTGCGGTTTGATGAAAAAAAAAAAAAAGTGATTCCCCCAAAAGCTTATTTTTGTTTCCAAATAAGAATGATTTGCGCGCTTCAAGTTTCACCCTGGTTTCACCACAGGGTTTGCAGATGATGTTCACGTCACGTAATTACGTCACTTCATAAGGTTCCCATGGCAATAGGAGGAAAATGTCGCTTTACTTGTGTGAAGTAAACGCAAAATTTTTAAACTTTCTGCTAATATATATATGTGAGTTTTTTGCAACGAAAATACAGGGATTATGAAATCATGCTAGCCCGCATATATTTGGCTTTCTGAAATCGGCAATTTATGCGGCAAAAGAGCGGCATATTTGAAAAAATGCGACCCCGCATAAATATGCGGCCTTTGGCTGATTATGCATTAAATCAGGCGATCGCATAATTTCGTTTTTCTGGAGGGACTGAATATTAGTCAATATATGGATAATATTATTCAAAACAGATGCATGCTTTAAATTTACAGTCACATTAAAAGAGAAATCTAATGGATGCTGGTTCTATCCACTGGATGTTAACTGGATAGAAGCAAATCAACAACAAAAAGGGGCGGAGTTTAAGTGGACAAATTGATTAGACAATTTTGCCATAAGTTGTGAAAGAGAGAAATCTGTCATTTCACCGGAAAATGTATTTATATTTTAATTAAGAATTATGAGCTCAAAAAGAAAGAAAAAAGAAAAACATGGATTAATGGTTCACAATAAGATCAACAAGAGACATTTAGAAAAAAAGATTTCTATTTCATTCCAACTTTACTCTAAATATAACATACTATGTAACCCGGACAGTATGCAAATTTGGAAGCAGCCATTGACTGTGTGCCATGAATTACTTCAGAAACTAAATATTATAGACTTTTCACACCCATATTTGAGAGCCTCATTAAAAAAGTCCAGTGAAGAACAGCTTCCTGTTTCCCACCCAGAGGTTTTTAAGGATCCAAGTGGTGAACGTTAATTTCCTCAGTATGGATGGCTCTAGGGGTGGGAGGAGGAGAGCAAATGAATAAAATTCATCAAGATACAGCGGTGTTAATGATGATAATCTATTTTAATATTCGTTTGCATATAAATGAGGCTGGCGAAAGAGAGCTGTTGCCCGAGGCCCAGAAAGATAATCGAGCCTGATTCGGGAATAGACCCAGCAGTGAACTCAAATGTCAACTGAGCAGGGTGGAAGCTGCCAACATGCGGAGATGGCCCACTGTGAGAACTGCCACAATGGCTTTACCAATAAATATGTAAAATATGAACTAGTCAGGGTACAGTGGGAACTCTAGAGATGCATGGAAATTCAATCCAAATGTCATATATCCTTCAGGTGCTTCCACACGACCACTGAAGCAACATTAAAAATAGATCCTTGACATAAAATCCACTGAATGTGATGGTACATGAATGACACAAATGCATTAAATGATTCAACTGTCCCTGGGAAAGCGACCTCCATAGCTAGTAGGTATAAAACATAAGTTGACTTCAGTGGAGAAGCCCTCTGATTGGTTGACCTTAAACTGTCATCTTTGTTTTCAGGCATCATAATTACTTGATGCTTTATTTATTTCACTTCTCAGTGGGTGTGTTTGAGGAAAGTGCCAGTTCTCATTTAAGCGATTCTGTCAGAGAACCACTGGTAAATAGCAGTATTTCCGTTTCTGTGCCTGACAGTTTCTTAAAAGCCCAAAAGCTCGGCTTCCACAAAGAGCTGGAATCCGCTCATGGAATTTAATGGGAAATATTACAGGTCAGAGACATCTGTTTTGAGGGCTTTAGAGACCACGAAGTCACCATGTAACAAACACCAGGCCCTGTTGTGCTTCACGCTTTTCATCCACTTTTTGAAAAGCACAAAGATGTTTCATAATGGCAGAGTCAAATGTCCATCACAAAAGTTATGCTCAATAACTTCGCCAAATCCCAGTCTGATATTTTGTTACCTAATACAATAACACTCATATTTTAAGTGTGGTTTAAGTGTCCAAATAGTTTTGGGGGCCACTGTATTAGTGCTTGCTTTCCCTGGATGCAGAGAAAGTAATATTTGGCAATGTCTTAAAATAAACTATTGATTTTGACACGGGAAGCCAAGCTCAGAGGCCGGTGCAAAAATTAGGTACAAATACGAGACATCCACACCATCTGTGCTTTTGCCTTCATCTGAGGCATTGGATTCCCAATCACTAGGCCAATAAAAGCATTTCCACTGTGCTTATGTAAAATAAAGCTGTGTTTTTAAGAAGTATGTGCAAATATGAATTTGCTGATTAAAAGGCTGCTGAGATAAAATATTTAGCTAATAATAATACACATTCACAGCAGAGCTATGACTCATCTGTCACATAATATTACAGGATTTTTATCACTAAATAAATGACAAATTTCTCACTTCGTTGGTCAACAATAATAAAACAGATTTTCACTGCTTGTTGGGTCTGTTATTAGTGCTAATCAAATATTTGTGGAGTCTGCTAAAACAAACAATTGCACACAGGAATTTCTCAGAAATTGAACACTAATTCTCCTATGGTGTGAATGTCATAATGTTTCATACAGGTTATACACATTTATGTATGTATGTATTTATTTATTTAAGCAAATTTTTTTTTGTTGTTTTTCAATGTGACACTGACAGTATATCCATTGGTGGGACAGTATTTTGCACATCACACCTTATTTTTATCCAGCTTTATTTTAACAGTTAATTTTTGTTTTATTAAGTTAGAGGCTAAAACCTGAAACTATTTTCCCTAAAAATAAATATAAAAACAACAACAACTAAACTGTAGTGTGATAAAAACTAGAAAGTGATGTACAAAAAGTTATGTATTTTTATTTTTTATGTATTATATAATTATAATTATGGTTAGTTAATCTCTTAATCACTACCAGAAAGTGTCCTGTGATGTAACATGCTTTTCTTTCGATAAAAGAAAATTGGGTAGTTACATTTATTATATTTTTTTTAATGATCATGCATTCAGCTTTTAGTTGTTTATTTATTTGTTTATTTTTTTTATTCATCAAGAAAGCATTTAATTGATATAAAAAATGAGAATAAAAACATGTATAATGTTTAAAAGATTTATATCTCAAATAAATGTTGTTTGAACTTTGTGTTCAACAAATAATATTAAAAAAAATTATGTACTTTAAATTAAAAAAAATATTAAATACATGCTGGTTTGGTGAGCAAAGGAGACCTTTTTCATAAACATTACAACATTTTAAATAATCCAAACTAGTGTGCATAAATACACATTCAACTAAATCTGAACCTAAAATATTGATGCAGCCTCAGAAAAAATCCATAAAGCTGATAAAAAATGCCAAAATTCAAAAGCATAAAACCTCAAATATATATAAAAAAATTAATATCCAATGAAAGTAACTGATATCACATGCAATGTCTCAGGCTGCATAAAATGGTTATGATCTACGATATGTGTGCAATTCTTCTAGATTCACCCACAGAGCATCATTTGTGTCAAGATGTTGAGTGCAAGGGGCAAAAGATGCGAATATTCAACACACTCTGCCATTCTTAGGTAAATCTCCTGTGAAACTCAGGCATGTTCAACAGCCAGAGGATTGCTTAGGTCACGTTGCCACAAGCCCACATGCTCTCTGATGACAGGCACCCTCTGGGGAAGAGCATGTGCTGATGGAGATGGCCTGTTCCATTCAGAGATGGGGGAACAAACCATCTTCCCACACAGACACCCATAAAGCACCTCTTTCCCACTCATCACCTCTTAAATAGAATCTCAACTGTTTCTTCTATGAGCAAATGGAGACAGTTTTTTCTCCTGAGAAAAATACTGAAATGTGTCAATCTGAAACATAAAATGTGCTCAGATTTGTTAAGATCTGAACTCAAATCTCTCATCAGATTCTTCCAAGTCCATGCTAACCATGTTTACGTTAAAGCTCTATGCACTTATTGCATGTAAACACTTGTTTCATTTGTGTCTATCATTTTAGCATTTAAAATTAGTAATGACAGCTAGATATGGTTTATATGCATAAGACAGGTCATTCACTTGGTTAATGCAAATCTTATTTCTTCAACTGCATAAATTCAGCCTTACTTCAAGATGAGAATATGAAAGATGAATCACCCTGTTCTTCCAGATTCTCACATAAACAAATGGCAGGCTGAGTGACATGTCTTGGTTTTGTATCATGTCTTTTTTGTGGCATCTGGGTGTCAACAGAGAAGCACATCCATTCACTTAGTAAAGCATTTCAGAAGAAAAAGACGCTACTGTGTAGTGCGTCGCTTTGATCCTGAGAACTAGACAGTCAGCAGGCCACAAACGGAGCACAGGAGGTTATGAATTACTTTTTAACCAAATATACCGGGCTACACCCATCCTAAAAAAAATATTTGAAGAGAGATCTGGCAAACATTTCTGCATCAGTAAGAATTGTAGACCCTAAATGTGTATTTGAAAACACCAAGAAATGACTTTCCTTCCGGTTTCTTTTGAAACAAGCCATTTGCATCACGAAAACACCACAGCAATTGACACATTGAATTAAACATGAAATTTTGAAGAAAGAAAATATTATCTAGTAGAGTATTTTTTTGTAAAACATATTCCAATCATCTTTGTTTTATCAACAACTTTAGAATATTTTTTTTTTAATCGAGAAGTGTAGAAGAAGTCTTTTATGTTCACCAGAGCTGCATTTATTTGATCAAAAAATGCAATGTTGTGGAGTATTATTACAATTTAATAACTGTTTTCTATATTAATATAAATGTAATTTATCCCTGTGATGGCAAAGCTGAATTTTCAACAGCCATTACTCCAGTCACATGATCCTTCAGGAACCATTCTAATATTCTGATTTGGTCCTCAAAAAATATTTCTTAATAGTATCAATGTTGAAAGCAGTTTTGATGCTTAATATTGGATATTTTATATTGGAAAAATATAAATCTCTCTCTCACGCTCAAAAAAACAAAAACAAAACAACAACATAAACAACAAAAACGGTAGTGTACTTGCACAAATAGAGAGTCAAATACTAACAAACATGGATTTTGTTGCTCCTTTTCCAATTCATGAGATGAACGAGACACCTCCTACACTAGCTTTGACTGCAAGTGACATAGACAGACTCACAAAGGTCAACACCTATCTGATATCAAAGCAGAAAAATTTCTGTTGCCATAAAGAAGAGGAGATGATGGTGGCTCATCTCTGATCCCTGTGTACGCCTGGGATTTAGGGGCACCTTTTCCGGTGATTCCCTGACCTTTTCTAAGAGAGAATGAAAAAAGCACAATAGATTAAGCGTAACAAAGAACGAAATCTAGAAAAGTGGCTGTGAACTTTGATTACAAAAAAAAAAAAAAAAAAAAAGCCCTGAAAATGGTTGCATTTTCCACAAAAGAGCTTTGGGACCCAGGGTCTGAAAATTGTGAAAAAAGTAATATTGTGCCCTGGGGTCCTGGCAAAGTCTCGCTATTGTGTCTTGACTTTGGAAAAGTTAACAGCCTGTTCCTAGGTGATAAAATATTCCGGGCAGGAGGATCCTACAGAGGCTGTTATCAAAACTTCCTGAGGCTTAATGATATCACTCCTTTGGGAGAGGAATTGATCATCTGTGTTGTCCACGGGAGAGAGTCACTGATTGCTTGATTCATCAATCATCTGACCCTGTCATCGATCAGATGGAACATTAAAGCAGGCAGCCTATCCACAATTTTGTCCTTTAAACGCCAAAACGAATCAAAAGAGAGGCAAAATAATGTGGCTCGAACAGTATCATTCAACAAACAAGACCATGTTTTCAGGGAAACGCATTGACTGGTTTGCCAACTGCAGTCTGCACAAACAACACAAGGCTATCAGTATACTTGAAATTCCCTCCAAATTCAATGAAAAAGATGAAGAAATAGAGTATTCCTTTCCTCACCTCCCAAGTAATTTCCTTCAGGTAATGTTAGAGGAGAGGGGACCCATATATCTTTCTCATTTTGCTGAGTTAACAAGGTGGTGTAAGGTAATACATAGGAAAAAGAGCCATGAACTTAGCCTAGAGTATAGTGATGCTGCTCACAAACAGGGCTCTGGAGTCTTGGCTTTGGTTGCATTTTAATTACAGCTGTGTGGCATTTTAAACTTGCCAATCATTGTTCAAATGCTAATTGTTGTTTAATTCCACCCAGTCATTGTGCATGCTAACAAATTCCATTTCCCTTTTGGTTGCAGTAAATTATTGTTCATGAGATGATTATCTTTCATTAACTATTCACTTCGGTAGAGCCCTTGACCTTTACCAATATAATTAAATCTTTAACACTTATGGTGCCATAACTACAGTTCTGTCAGGACCACTACTGTCAAAATGATTGACACTGAGCATACAGTTTGGATTGGTGGTAAGGTTTTGTTCTGGGCAAAAACTCCCTAGGGTAAACAGAACATAAAGCATTTACAAATCATTATTCAAAAAGTCTGATTCAATGAGGAATATCAGAAAGCCAAGTCCTGACTGTGGCGAAAGGAGGAGTTGGGGATGGGGGAGGGCAATTTGCTCCTGAGCAAGTGATAAGGCCGCTGAATAAAACTGAATAGATCTATAGGTAGAAGTTGATCAGCTGAGATTCAGTGGATTGCAAGCTTGACTTACGTGACCTGCCAGAACTAATGCTATATGCTTGGTCTATGGTGGATATTTTGAGCTTCTCTATCAATAAAGAAATTAGTAGCCTACTTCTATTCAGCAAGGATAAATACATTTGATCAAAAGTTACAATAAAGATTTTTAAATAGCAAAAAGTCTATTTCAAATTAATACCGTTCTTTATTCATCAAAGAAACAATGTTTGAAGTGTCCATAAAATATTAAGCAGAACAACTGTTTTGACAATAACACTAATAAGAAATGATATATTGAGCACAAAATCAAAATATTCAAATGATTTCTGAAGGATCATGTGATATTGAAGACTGGACTAAAGATGATGAGAATTAATCATTGCATCACAGGAATAAATTTCATTTAAAAAAAAAAAGGACAAATAGAAAATAGATGTTTAAAAATGTTTTTATTTTAATAATGCAGCTTTGGTAAGACTTTAACCCCAAACTTTAGAACAGTACCAAGTAAGTATTGGTCTTTCTTCTGGAATTAATTTAGCTTCTGGTTAGCCTGATTCATTGGGAAAATGGGAATGCTAACAGATTCACCACAACAAAATATATCCCTGCCTAGTTTACCAGCCTGACCAAGCTATTGTTTATCTGGTTGGCTATCTAGAATTCAGGCCAGACCAGATTTGGAGGCCAAGTAAGAACAGTAAACCATCTTGAGAATTACCATCACTGTGCCATGGTACCACCACAATACAATTAAGGGTATCAACTATCAACAACATGGAGAAAAATAAAATAAAAAAGATACGGACAGTCATAGAAAGAAAGACCCATATTTAAGCACCAAATAAGACTAGCAATACCAGCTCCAAATGAAAGTTACTGTAAGTGTGTATCCATGCTTTCTCGTGTTGAGCCAGCAATGCACAAAGATCAGAACAGAGTTATTGCTACTGTGATTTCTACCTCAGAGTGTCACAGAGTCAGCTACTTCAGCCCACCATGATGAGCTGATTGCTGAATGTGAGCACTACGCATTACTTTATGAGATTAAATGCATTGCACAGGTCTCTGGCTCCTGCTTGCTCTCTTTCTATCCAACCCCTAATCATCTAAAAAGCTTTTGCTTTGCTATCTCTAAAACCCTGCCTGAAAGAATATGCTACTATTTCTATACACAAAGCCTCACTGGTATTCAAATGTAAAAATGTGATGCATTTTGAAACAACTAAAATCATAACAGCTACCATTTCCACGGATCTTTCATCTGTCAGATTCTGGTGAAACTATCAGCTAATGAAGCTAACAGATTTGATTGAAATCAATAATCTCAGGCAGTGGCGTAATGTTCTAATAAGGCACTTGAGGGGGAAATGGCAGTGCTCAAATTGATTTCAGTCCTTAATTCTCTCACACAAGCTTCAAACAGAGAGCCAATTGAGGACAATGTGAAAATGAGACAAGCTTCAGGATATGCTGGACTTGCTGTTTATATCGGTACAGAAAACCATTCTCTGGTTTCATTTCACTATCATTTTTAATCAGTATTTTGTCTTGTTGTCCAGTGAAAAATATCTAAACTATTCTCAAAACAAGATCAATTTACTTGAAAGGCTAACTGGTGTAAGATAATATGATTTATACTCAAAACACATAATCTTGTATTATATTTTTTCTTACCCCACTGGCAAACAGTCTTTGTTTTCTTTTAAAAAAAATAAAAAAAATAATAAAGCGGTCTGATAAGCATGGTTAAAATAAAATGTTAAAATTACAAATATATATATATATATATATATATATATATATATATATATATATATATATAGACACCGATTTATTGTGCATCACAATCTACAGTGTGAAACACACAATATGACCTGTGTTGTCCGATTTAAAAAATAATAAGTATTTTGAGAAGGATTTTTCAAGTGAATCATTATGATAAATTACTAAATTAAAAAGACCCATTTATTGAAAAAAAAAACACATTAACAGTATTAATAAAATTCAAATGGCACACCAATCTATAAATTCTGATTGCCTGTGATAAAATTAAAAATTTAAATAAAAATGAAAATAAGAATTATTTTTTTAATTAATAAAAAATAAAATAAAAATAAAAACTTACTTTTAAGGAAAACTGTACCATGAATTTATACACATATGAATTACTGTTATAATTTTTTCCCCTTGTTTATAGGAAAGACTGAAACAATATGCATGACACACTTTAATGTGAGTTACAATCCCACAAGGTAGCTGTATTTTTATACAAAAGTACTTTTAACTGAAATTCTGCACCTACTGTTTTATTTTTTTTTAGCTTGTTCTTACCGATAGTCCAGATGGTGAGGAACCTATCAAAACCAAAACTGACAGTCACAGTTGAACACACACACTTCCCCACAATCAGTGTCATTTAAATAGCATCAGGGGTTAGTCATTAGATGAAGACTTCCTCTGCTGCAATGTATTTTATTGGCAGGAAAATATATGGTCATCGCTCATTAGAAAAAGGTAACATTAAAAATTTAGCCTAAATCATCTCATCTACCATTCAATTACAGTGGGGAAAACAGGATAGACGAACAGCGATCGATGCAATTCGACATGATGCTCTAACAAATAATATGAAATACACTAGCAAGTTAGCAAGTCTGTGGCTTTATAACATCAGCAAACTCTGTTGAAATCTATAGGACGCGGCATCTGAGAGAGGACAGGAAGAGTAGGCCAGCACTGTGCCCAGAACAATTAATTACTGTCAGACATGCATGAAACACGTCTCTGATGCATGACCTTGACTGGACCACAGCTGCGCACAGCTAGTTAGTCCTCTAAATGCACAAGAGCACATCCAAGACTTCAAGCAGCGGCAAAGTGCACATACAGTACAGTACTGTATATACCTAGATCTGAAGCCCTCACGAGAGCCACATGAAACAACAGCCCTTCATCAAAAGGGTTTTCATCAAAAGCGGTTTTTGAATGCTCATCTGATCTGGTGGAATCGTGTTCTCATTAATCATATAACATAAAGCCCAGATGACTGGAGGTCACACTCCCCAGCGGAGGCCCGAGTTTACATCAACAACAGAGCTCATTAGGAATGCAAACGCTGAGAAAAACAAGATCCGGGGGAAAATAACCAGTGGGGGGTGATAAATATGCCTCCCCATTACAATTGACTCAGCGTTTAGTAGTAATCATTAGGGTCTGATTATGTAAAATAAATGGTTCCTTGTTTAAGGAAAACAATAATGATATTCATGGCTTTAAGTTCGATTACCAATTATCGAACACGTTATGAAAAAACCCTTACATCACCACTGTATCCACTATTATTCAAGTAAAATTGTAGCCAATAATGATAAAATGTCTATGGGAAGAAAAATTCTGCACCGAAATTTTTTTATTTACACATCACAGCAATATACAGTATGAAAACATGAATACTAAAAAAAAATTAAGATTATAAAAAATATGATTACAATTATTATTTTAGAAAAATAATTTGAGATTAAATTTAAATTATAACATTATTAAATTATGAGCGTTATAATAGATTACCTTTGATGACGATGATGTATGATTGAATATCTAATATTGACCAATATGAGAAATAGCCAGTTAAATATTTAAAACACAAGTAAATATCTTGTATTATATGAATTCGAAATATAATAATAATATCATAGTGATTTATTGTGCATCCTTAGAATCTTGTGTGAAACATACAATACAACCAGAGTCTTGAGCAGTTTCTTTTCAGTGAATCCAAAAAACTAATTATCCGATAAGATACTGAATTTTTTGGCTCATGAAATGTTTATGTTAATAATTTCAAATTCAACTTGAAATAAATCAACTATTGTAACTGTGTTTTGTGACTGTGACGAATGGGGTGGGGCCGAGAGCCGTGGGAACAGAGCGAGGCCGGTGGAGTGATTTGGAAATGAGCGACATCTGCTCCACTCTCGAGTCTCGAGTCCATGGAAGAGATCGGAAGGTGAAAGAGAAGCTACGATAGTGAAGGATGAGAGAGGACTAGGCCTGGACTTTATTTTGTGTTTTGTTTGTGCGCGGCAGTCGTCCGCGAGGGGCTGTTGCGCCGTTTTGTGTTTATTTTGTCATTAAAGTTTTCATGTCCGACGTTTCCCGCTTCCTTCTTCCCATGACTATAAAGGTTTTTATATTGTTACGGTGACTTTTTTTAAAATTTAGTACTAAAATAATCATATAAACTGTACTAATAGAATCCACAATCAATAAAATCTAATTAAGATTCAATTAAGATTTCTGTCCAAATAACCATGTTTCAAGCAGACAAATTCTAGTTAAAGTCAAAAGACTACAGACCAACAATCCACTTTCCTTCCTCTTTCTCTCTCTGACATATTAGTTAATTGTTCGACTTGACTATCTTTCTCCTCCACCCTACGGGCAAATGCAGCACCCATCCGACCTGTGCGATAAATAAATAAAATGCATACAAATGATTTCCCGCTCATGAAAACAGATAACTAAATGGTTGATATATGGATTGGTAACTCTTTTATGAGGAGAATGGTGGGCTCAAAATTGAATTCCTGCATGATAAATAGCCTGCATTATCTCCCCTTTGCCCGAAGAAGCAACTGGAGCTACTTAAACAGAGTGGTGATGACACTGGAAAAATGCTCACAGATGGACACCCAGAAGGCTAAAAACATTAGCGTGGTCCACTCCATCAATAAAGCGCACCCATCTCGGAAGGAAATTGGCCACTCTTGGCTTATCTCCCATCTTAAAAGCGTGGCATAGCAGAAGAATTAAGTGACCGATACCCTGCTGCAGCGTACTTCAGGGGCAGTGCAACTCCAGACTATCAGTCATTTACATCGGAGAGCATTAATAACAGTGACATCCCTGCAAGAGGAAAGATGGCCGCTGCAAACTGTTTGAACTCTCCATGTTTGATTTCTATCTCTGTTGAGTGAAACAGGAAACGAAGCCTATTGCACAAACAGAGAGAAGAACAAATATCACTCATATATTGTGGTTATTTACGAAAGCATCACTTTTATGATAAACACCAAGCTAATGACTCTTCCAGATAATTACAGCTATTTGGGCCTTTTATAAAAAAAGAAGAAAAAAAAAAGAAAAAAACACCCCCACAACTGAGTCTGGTTTAACCCAAATACAGTCTAGACTCTAGCGAGAGGAAAGCAGCAAATGAGGTGTTTCAGACGTAATGCTTGTACCCAGGTCATCAATTTTTCAAGTCATTTCTCGGATGTTGTTGGTTCACAGGCAAATGCAAATTTGCATGTTGAAACAGTCAGGATGGAAAGCAACATTTCATTTGACTCGCAATTTTCTGATAGCCATGCATGTACTTCTTCAATTCGAGGAGCATAATAAAACTTTATTTGGCCTAATTAGTTGGGACTTTATGTTTGAAAGATTGAAAACATGAGTTTTAGAAGCTGTAACAGTTCAACAAAGTTTTTTTTCCTCTTTAATAAACTTTTTAATTTCAATAAAAAAGTTTATTTCTATTTTTTTATGGTGCAGCAATTATATATATATATATATATATGTGTGTGTGTGTGTGTGTGTGTGTGTGTGTGTGTGTGTGTGTGTGTGTGTGTGTGTGTGTGTGTGTGTGTGTGTGTGTGTGTGTGTGTGTGTGTGTGTGAAAAATGATGGAAACAACTGTTAAATTCACCCAATATAAAATAGCACATTAAAAGAGCATAAAAATGATGCTGTTAATATTCAAATAAAAATTATTAAATATAAGATAAATAAAATAATAATAATAAATGTATTTGTTCTCCAGCAGGTTTAATCTAAAATGCAGAAGTTTCCATTTTTATGAAATTTATTTAGATAAATATCAGCTTCTAACAAAATGAATACCCAAGATATAATATAGATTTTTTATTTTGACAAAATAATTATGCATTCAATTACATTATTCACAATTAAACAAAATGCTACGAAATACTGTATCTCTATATGTGACCCTAGTCTTAAGTCGCTGGGGTATATTTTTAGCAATAGCCAAAAATACATTGTATGTGTCAAAATTATTGATTTTTTTTGCACTTTCAGATTCCAGATTTTCAAATAGTTGTATTTCGTCCATATATTGTCCGGTCCTAATAAACCATTCATCAGTGGAAAGCTTATTTATTCATTTACTCATTTATTAATCTCAATTTCAAAAGATTGACACTTAAGACTGGTTATGTGGTCCAGGGTCACATATTTCATTTGCTCATGAAATAGAGACTAGGAATCTGATTTTCTAAATATGTAAGTATGTTTACAACATATCATATTAAATCAATTCAATCAAGCTGCAGCATCTATTAAAGGCATGTAATTATCTTAATAAAGAACTTTAGGGAATAGTAAATACTAGTCAAAGGTTGCATTCGATACCTGGCACACAGTTGTTGTTAGATTTAAGACTGAAACTGACTTTAAAGAGTCAATCTTTGATTCTCTGTCAATTAAGGCAAAATACTTGTGATTATACAAAACCTTGAAATCCAAAGCAGAGCTCTTGTTAAATCATTGAAAATCGCAGGCATTAACTTGATGATTTGCATTTAATGACCTCATCCTCTAAGGATGTGAACAAAAAATCCCAGCTCCTTCAATCGAAATAAATGAAGATTGATATAATTTGAAAATTATGAGAAAATTGAAAAATACTCTTCGCTTGACGGTGGACCTTAATCGGGGCCCGGTGCGTCTATCTGCCTGTCCAGTGTGACAGACTGGTTACACTTGAAATCATCTCGAAGATTGAGGTGGGAAATTGGGTCTTATTTCCCCATATGCTGAAAATAATCAGAGTAATTTCTCTCTGACGGCTGGAGCCACAATTGCATGATGAAAAGGGAGATGCATAATAAAAATGAAGCTGTCCCATTCTTGTTCTGGAATGGGCAGGCATGATTGCCTGATTGCATACAGTCTACTCTTGACCTTGAAGCATGTGACCAAACCCAAAGAATATTTAATAGCAAGTTTAGTGAAGATAATGAATACTTGAATTACTATTCTGCTTCTGACATGCAATAATAGCATACTGCTAACAGAATAATATGTTATGCACTGAATAGTGCATGTAAACTGTATAGACTACCAGTTTACCAGTTTTTGAAGATTTTTTTTAATGATTCTTTTCAGCAATGATGTATTAAATGTATTAAAAGTCACAGTATATGCATTAATAATGTTACACAATTTTTTATATTTCAAATAAATGCTGCTCTTTTGAACTTTCTGTTTATCAAAGAATCCTGAACCACAGTCTCCATAATAAGCAAAACAACTGTTCTAAGCATTGATGATAATAAATGTTTCATAAGCAACTTGAGCATATCAGAATCAGATTTCTTTAAAAAATAAACCATTTTTTACGACCCAAACCTTTGAACAGTAGTCTACATTTAAAAAAGTTACTTATTAAGACAATTACTTCCAGTTACTAGTAATTACTGAAAATTACTAGTCAAACTGACTGCACTGGATTGTGGAATACTGTATTCAACACATTTAGCTTACATGTAGGTCATCCAAGTACTCTACATATTCAGAAAATGTGCATACTGTGCACAGTACACGTACTATACAGTGCAGAAATTGTAATAGTCTATTCTAAACACAACCTGCAATAAATCATCTTCAGCTAAAAGTGGCTTTTACAAAATGCATCATAAAACATGATGGCTATTGCCACCTAATTGGATGTGAATTATTAGAGCATATAAATCAGTAGCCTAAATAATATGATTCAGCTATATTTAACTAAACCTTGTTGAGCAGTGGAGGAGGCTGGGATATTTTAATAGCGAAGAGAGGTATAGAGGACTCTTGAACGGGGATGCTGATGACAGAATGTCTTGTATTAATGTACACCATCATAGCCAGTACATCTGGCAGGAGACACTCCATGCTTTTCATCTAATGCAATTCATCAGCCAATTCAATCCATCTTATATAAGCCCAGCATGTTAAGTCTCATACTACTTAAGATATTGCTATAGAGCTACCACACACTCATTTCAGACTAAAATACATCATCTGCAATTTCCTCTACCGATGGACCAAAAGAAAGAAAAAACATATATTGTATCAGAATGCATAGTCAGAAGATGTTGGCGATGCAGAAAATGGACGGAATCACAGAATCCAGACACAAAAATGGAATTTACTGTACAACACATAATGTCACCAAATTTGGCAAATTTTGAATGAAAACATAAAAAGTAAGGCTGTACACTTAAAGTGCCCCGATAATGCCATTTTTAAGGTTCCTAATATTAATTTGGGAGTCTCCTACATTAGGATTACATGCATGCAAGGCCAATATTATTTTGGGAGTCTCTTACATTAGGGTTACATGCATGCAAGGTCCAAAAAAAAAAAATGCTTTTGTTTTCTAAAAATATGCATTTAATATTGCCTCATTTTCCAGCGATTCTAAAATGATTTGTTTGAAGCAGTTCTGAGATTCAGTCTCTCTAAACCCCTTCCTTCTGATTGGTCAGATTGCCCAGTCTGTTGTGATTGGTCTACAGCATACATGTTGCTGGTTGGAAACGATTCGCACAATTGTCATAGTTCTGTTCGATAAAAAATATAAACATCTACTATTTGTCATACTTACAGGTTGTGATTCAGTGGAGCCAACTGGTCTAAATAAACTGTGTATTGAGCCATATTTTAAGAGCAAGTGTTTTTGTAAATCCCCCAATGAATTTACTGAATTTACTATCATCAATAAAATCAGCGCAGTTTCGTCTACTAACTACACACATAACACTCAAGGTTTTTTAGCATTGGCCATCTCACTATATGAGGAGGACATGAAAATATGAACTTCATCTCCTGAGCTATTTTGAGAGTTCAATTCATGAGCATTTTACTGATTATTTTGATAAACAATATTGTCATATCATGTACACACAGAAATGCAAAGTTTTTCACAACAGTATGTCAAAATAAACGATGTATTTAAATTGAAGAAATTGTGACAGAAATATATTACTATTATTTAGTAGAAAATACTTATCAAAGGAATAACAGTAATAATAATAATTTGCACTTCTAGACTTTGCCATATTTGACCACTCTTCTTTGCAGACCTGCTCAAGCTCAGTTCAATTTGATGGTGATCGTTTGTGGACTGCAGTCCTCAAGTCATTCCACAGATTTTTATTGGGGTTTAAATCTGGGCTCTGACTATAGGGCATACAAGGACATTCCCTTTTTTCTCTTTCAACCACTGTGTGGTCAGTTTTGCTGTGTGATTTGGATCATTATTTTGGAAGGAAACCTTCTTCCTATTGAAAACTTTCTGGCAGAGGGCAGCAGATTTTCCTCAAGAATTTGATGGTGTTTTTCTCCATCCATGTTTTTCCTTCTATCCTGACAAGTGCTCCAGTCCTTGCTGCAGAGAAACACCCCCATCACACTCAAACTCAGCTAGCATTTACAGTGAATTAAAACTGAAAACAAAGTGCTGTTAGAGCAGACATGTAGCGGTATAGACTATACCATTTATTTATTTATTTATTATTATTACATAATAACCGTTGCTAATTTTATGCTAGTACTAAGCAATCTCAAATTCTCACCACCATTCATAAAAAGTTACCAGGCGAGTAACACATTTCTGTACTGTTGGAGCTCTGAACTATTTGAACCCTTTTAACTGTCCTGGAGATGGCACCGCGAGCTCGTTCAGTGCTCTCAGTACCATTCCGTCCATGATGTATTTAGATAACATAACCTTTTGCAGTTTATTTAGTTAATTGCTTATTTCACTTTTTTTTCATTACTGACCTGCATGATTCAAGTGGGTAATTTTAGGCTGGATTCATTCTGGAATTCTAATTCTGGATTAATCTGGAAGAATCACATCCCTGAAGTAGAGATGGTCTCACTTAAAAAAAATCCCTTTTTTACACACACACACACACACATGGCAATAAAGCAAGGGAGAGATAAATTGTGCAGGGAGATAACAGATCAATCAGTCCTGAAGGCTTGACAGCAAGGGACAGTTTGTCTTATTTCCAGCCACCCTCAAGCAGCCAAGTGCTATCAGCTCCTGAGCTGTGCTGAGCTTATCCGGGTCGCTCCGAGCTCTTGCTCTTTCGTTCTGATTGTCTCAGTCTTCAAGCCTGTCTCAATCTTCCTCATCTATAGTGTCCATCTACTTTGCCTGGCCTCTCATTTGTACACACATTTCCTCTCTACCAACTTATTCCTTCTTTCCACCACTTCAGTTTGACTCCCAATCTTCCTTGCTCTTGTTCTACCACTCACATCACTTCCGCCTCTCTCTCTCCAATCATCACTTTATCTAACACAGAGCCCCTCAAACTTTACCCTATTAATTAGAAAATACTAATTACAACTACTTTTAAAAATGTTGAATATACATATGATGTACATATATATGAATTAAATATTTTTAGTAAAAAACTAAATGAAATTCAGTTTATAAATACACACACATATATACAGCAAATTACCATTGAATATATTAATATTAAAATAAAATCATTAGCCTATATAAAAGAGTAAAATAATAATACAATTATAATAGGTGGTATTTTGGATGCTTCAACTCAATCAAAGGTTATACTTGGCCTGAGAAGTCTGAGAACCATTACTTTTACACATCAGCCAATATCTTTTGCAGACTGTCACCTTTCAGGCTTTCATTCCAGGCTGATGGCGCATCTTGTTTACCTGGCAGGGTCTGAGTGATCTATCTGAGAAGTGTAAAAGCTGCTGTGAGGTCGTGCAGACTGACCTGAGTTCAGAAGGTCTCTGTGTTCAGCATGTTTGTTTATATCGATGAATGTCACAGACCCACAGCAAAGCTGCTGTAATTCACATGGTGCCTCCATGGTCAGAGAGTCTTTATATCTGAGCACTGAAAGCTAAATGTTTTTTTTTAAGGATTTTTTTTTTATTTTAATACACAATCTACCACTGAAATATTATTCAATTTACTATAATTTAGTTTACATAGATTTAGCTTATAAGACAGTTTAAATGTTTTTGAAATAAGCCACCAAGGCTGCATTTATTTGATACTCTGAAACACTGCAAAACATAAATATGGTCAAATATTATTACTATTTAAAATAAATGTTTTCTATATTACTATATTTTAAAATGTAATCTATTCCTGTGGTTTATTGCAAGCTTTGGTGTCACAAGTTCCTTCAGAAATTATTTTAATATGCGGATTTGGTGCTCAATAATTTTTTTTTAATATTATTATAAATGTTAAAATTATTTGTTATGCAAATTATCATTCTTTGATGATCAGAAAATGTAAAAACAGCCTTTATTTCAAATATAAATATTTTAGAATATTATAAATGTTCCTGTAATTTTTGATCAGCTTAATACATTCTTACTTACAGGTACAATTTGTAAGATATTTGCAGTAAAATATCCAAAAACCACTAGGCTAGTGTTATATATTTTGTCCAGCTGATTACTAACAATATCTCTAATGTTTTCAACTACTTGTAAATCATGAGAAAATTCCCATTCTAAACAGTGACACGGGGCAGTGCAGTCATCTGTCAATGACGTTAGTTACACTTTGTTACCGCCTTTATTGACGTAGAAACCACATGACAACATGGACAAATGCGGAAGTAGTGTCTAGCGTCCAGCAAACCACTAGCTTGCTTCAAGCAGTTCCTTATTTACTTGTTCTTTTACTTTTTATGGTGGATTGTGTTACTTATTTATGGAACATAATTACTGTTTACCGTCTGCTGCTGGTTCTGTCAACAAGGACAGCTCCCGTAAACATAAGCGTACGGGCCAACCAAACGACCCAAGAAGAGTTTGGGACAAGAGGAGAAATAAAGCGAGGATCAATATCGGTGTTGCATTTTCTGACAAACTTCAACTAGAAAGAGATGCCAATCTCGCTTCTGTTTCACTCGACAGGTGAGTTGTTTTGATTCGTATCTTTACAGAAAAAGTATGCTATTGTAACGATTAACAAGGGGGCATACAAGTGGGGTATTGCGTCTCTAGATCCGTGGGAGGACGCGTCTGATCCATAGTCTGATCACGTCTTTGCATTGACTTTGTATGTAATCTACTCGAGCAAATCGTTGAACTCGCGTTTGCTATGTATGCCCAATTATTGTGTTAGAAGACAACTGTAACAATAAAAACTTCATATTGATCGGGAAGAAGGAGGCGGGAACCGGCAGACAATCAAAATGACTTTAATCATAAAAATAAAGACAAAACAGCGCAGCAGCCCCACAGACCACAAACAAACAAAACCAAAACATAAAATAAAATAAAACCCAGGCCCGGTCTGCTCTCGTCCTTTACTGTCGTCGCTCCTGTTTTATATCCTTCCATCTCCTCCGTGGGATGCGAGACCGGTGAGTGGCGCAGGTGTCCCTCATTTCTCAATCACTCGCCCCATTCCCACGTCTCTCGGCCCCGCCCCACTCGTCACAACAACAAATCCCATCATTCCACGCTCCTTTTTCGAAGCGTCATCAAACCACGCGATTGTTATTGTTTTGGTAGTGCGCCCTCTAGTGGCAGGTCTTACAACCTGTGACTTTAAAAGTATACATTTTTTTTGGCTGTTTAGTTTCAGACTGGAGGACTGGAAAGACAGCTTTACACTATGCACGTCAGAAATTTTTTACATAGTTTATAGCTGTCATTTAGCTAAAGACAACAAAAAAAATAAGATTCATAAAAAATCTTGCACAGTCCCCCAGTGAGTCAACCTGCATTCATAAGTCCTTGTGTTCTTTTAATCATGTACTCTAAATGTATGATAATTTTCCTCCATCAACAGTTTTCTGACAGTCTGACACCAGTCATGACCTACAAAATGCAGCGAACACTGCCGTCCGTAGGCCGTGTAGTAATGAATGTGTCAGAAATTTTACCACTTAATTACCAGTCACAGAAGACCGGAGGATATGCTATTTGCTGTGAACCTGTTTTTGGGCTGCTTAGTGCAGACGTGTACAGATTGCAGAGCAAAACTCTGATGACAATTCACAAAGGCGAATGGGATTTTGTCCGGCAAGGAAGGCTCAAGAGAACAGAAGACTACTCAACCCTTTATTTCACCTGGTATACAATTATATATATAAATGTAAAAGTGGTCCCACCATTAAATGCCATCAAATGGTCAATGAACTGATTAAACCTTCAAGCTGCAGCTGTGACCTTTCATTTCATAGGTCAAGCAATTAAATAAATTAAACAGGAAGAAAATATTGACCTGCTCCTATCAAGCCTACCAATGAGGGTCGCAAGGGCATTGGCCTCATTCTCATTTTCCACTATGACTCACGTCCATATGACATCGTCCAGGCTCAGCACATATTTCCCATAAGTGAAGACTCTATTAATGTCAAGCCCTAAAAATTATTATCGATAACCTCCTGTACAAGTGCATCCTTAAGAAAATGATGAGTGATGCTACATTACACTGTGACAGTTTAAGGTTTGTGGGCAGAATCTAAATGAAAAATTATGTTAATGGCATAGTTCACACAAAAATAAAAATACTCATATCATTTACTTATCCTCATGTCATTTCAAAACTGTGCAGCTTTCGTTCTTGTGTAGAGAACATTGGCCATTCAATGAAAGTCTATAGAGTCCAATGTTGCTTGAACTCAATGTTCTTCAAATTATAATCTTTTGATTTCATACAGGTTTGGATCAACATGAGTAAGACAGAATTTTTATGTTTGGATGAGCTATCAATTTATGTCAGCAGACACAACACAACATTATACAGAGTATTTTTCCAAGTTCCCCATTAAACTACACTGCATTATATCAACTAAATTATATTAAGAAATACCAGCGAATTATGTTATACAGGGTAAACAATCACACCATTGTCCACATTCTCATCAAGCAAGCCATAAATGTATTGGATAATCATAAAATAGTTAGATTGTGTATAAAAAAGAAAAATCCTCAAAAAATATTTGCTTTTAGTGCTCAAACATACAGACTTTCTAAGCATGGAGGCACCATGTGAATCAGAGCAGCTTTGCTTTTGGTCTGTGACATTCATCAATATAAAGCAAACATGCTGAACACAGAGACCTTCTGAACTCAGGTCAGTCTGCAGGACCTCACAGCAGCTTTTACACTTCTCAGATAGATCACTCAGACCCTGCCAGGTAAACAAGATGTGCCATAAGCCTGGAATGAAAGCCTGAAAGGTGACAGGCTGCAAAATATTGGCAGATGTCTAAAAATAATGGTTAGTTAATAAATACTTAGGTGCCCAGAACATAAATGTGCATCGAATTCAAAGTCTATGAAATCACTTTGGACCCTTCAACAAATATGAGCAACAGGTTTTGATTCCACACCTAGGGCTTCTTTTTGAACAGATGATATATAAGTAATAATAAACGAGTATTTAACATGTAACATTTACAGAAGATCATCTGAAGACAGAACTGCTGACTAAGTTTGAGTCATGCAAAAAAAAACGTTGTAATCTACAATTACATAAAATGAGACATGTTTGATTAAAACTAGTGTCTTGCTCAACTGGAACTGTAGTGAAAGTGGAACAACGTTTTATTGAATCAACTTTCAACTGAAACATCTAATGTACAGAAGAGTTCAATATTTTCTTTCTAACTTACTAGTATAGAATTACAGAATGCCAGGCTGCATACTATCAGAAGACTAAAATACGATGACACCTACAAAGCATCACTCACAACGGCAACCTCTGGAAACTATAACTGGTTTCTGCAAAGGCTACCGTTTCTTTTTGTCCTGCTTAGTAATATTCTCAGAAATTAGGTAATACACCCAATGTATCATGGTAAATTAATTATTCTCTCTCACAAGCTCTTAAAGCCAGAGAAGGTTATGTGTGTGATACATACTTCACCTTCTGTATGTATGTCCATTTTTCAGCTCAGTAGCAACAGCTGCATCTGCTGACAGGGATGTATACATCTAATCCTCAACAAACTGGAACAGAATGACTATCCACCCCTGCATGCACTACTAGAGTCATGTCTTCTACTTCACACACACACCAGCATCACTGTCGCTCTAGCCGAATCTCCCCACCAACCAGAAAAATAACAGTCATATGCAATGAACAAAAAAAATCTAACTTTTAAAGCATCAAAGTGCCAACCATACCATCTCTGATCCAGCAATGGGCTTCAAGGTATGCTATTGCACAAGTGCACTATCAAATAAAAAAAACGTAAAATAATCTATATTTATTATATATTGTTTCAACTACGAAAATAAGTGTTGTTACAGCATGGTCCATAAAACTAAAATTATTATTCTGTTTGTAAATTGACATGGAACGAGAGATAGAACGATAGACAGAACAATAGAACGATAGATAGAACGACAGAACAATAGATAGAGATAGATAGGGCTGCCATTGATGTCATTGGTGAAAAATAATAAGAAGAAGAAGGAAACTTTTGGACAGGTTTAATACACCGCTAGTGAAGTTCTAGGCTATTAGCAAGTTGAGATCTCAATTTAGCTAGACTGGCTGTAGTGTCCACAGGACACACAGAACAATAATGGGAGCTGACATGCCTGACCTTTCCTATTAAAACAGCCTGGCTGTTTAATACCGGCTGCCTCCACATCTTATTAGCCATCTCAGCACCTTGCGCAGCACTACGCTCTGTGTCTGAACCCAGCAACTTCAGCCACAACTCGTTAATTAATTTCTGCCCATTATACACCTCTCTAGCTCGTTTCTGGGGTATACACATGCACATGTGTGTATATATGTATACAGGGCCAGACTGGGACACAATTCTAGGCCAGGAAATTTCATACTCATCCAGGCCACACACAAGGGGCCAAAATTTTAGCTTTTGGGGAACAACAGCTTGTCACTGGAGCAGTACTCGTTCTATCTATCGTTCTATCATTCTGTCTATCGTTCTATCTCTCGTTCCATGTCAATTTGCGAACAAAATAATAATTTTAGTTTTATGGACCATACAACTCCAAAAAGAAATTGATGCTCCAGAAGGAAACATGACGCATTAAGAGCTGGGGGTGAAAAGTTTTGAACAGGATGAAGACAATTTTTTTTTTTTTTTTTTTTGAAATATATATATTTTTTCTATTTAGTACTACCCTTTGGAAGCAACAGAAGATACATGCATGAGAACACAAACACAAATATAGTACAATTTACCTTGATCTTAAAATTCTTAATGCATCGCGTTTCCTTTTGGAGCATCAGTGAATGTTTGAACCTTTTTTAATAGTTGTGTTTGAGTCCTTCAGTTGTACTCCGTGTAAAAGGATGGATCTCAAGATCATACAGTCACTGCTGGAAAGGGTTTAAATATGCAAAAGATAGTGGAAAACTGAAGAATATGCAGGAACTAGAGGATTTTTCTAAAGAACAGTGGTCAGTTTAACTGTTCAGAACAAACAAGGGACTCATGATTATAAACAACCATCACAAAACAGAAAGACCTGAGTCATGGATCATCCAGGTAACCACATTTTGAATAGGGTTATTTGAATAATAATAATAATAATAATAATAATAATAATAATAATATATATATATATATATATATATATATATATATATGTAAACATCTTTTATATAAAATATCTTACTCAGGATAGTACTAAATAAAACATTAAGTAGTTTTTTTGCATTTAGTATGATCTCTGTTATTTTGTTAAAATTATTCACATTTTCACAGATTCCCAAAATTTCACATGCCACTGTACATTTGTAAGTTTATTTAAACAGAAAACTTTTAACTGTAATAATATGTCACAGTATTACAGTTTTTACTGTATTTTTTATACAATAAATGCAGCCTTTGTGAGCATATTATATGACTTTCAAAAAGCTTTTTTCTTTACATTTTCCTGACCCCAAATTTTTATATTTCACATGTATAATGTATGTTCTTATCTTCTCAAAACGTCCAGAATAAATTACATTCCTTCAGATATGACCATTTTAGATGTATCAAATTCTGTTTCTAAAACACAGTCTTGCCTTTTATTGGCGGCATGGGCAATTTAACTTCCCGTCACAGGAGAACACGTTCAATCCTAATAAATCTGAGTGTAAAATGACACGGCATGGCATTTTAAGTTTTTTGCCCAACGTTTTGTAGCTACTATAAAATGAAAAAGAGGTTTCTTTGAAATCCTCACTCTACAGAATCTTTCTCAGGGGACGACAGACAAGCATGATAATCACTAGGAAATCCATCATTCCTGACCACTTCCCCAAGTCCAACAAGGTCACTCCGTTGAAACAGACAGTCTGACTCTGTTTCTGTCACCTCCAATGCAATCAGAACCTCCCCACAGTGGCGCACGGCTCATAGGTTTCAAGGAAATTATATTTATGAGTCGCAGACAGCAATCACTTTTCCACTGGGTACTACTGACACCCAGTACAATGCCACCAACATGCAGGCAGCCTGACTCACGATCATCGCTTCTTTGAGATTTCTAACATGGGCCGTTTTGGGTATTGAGAAGAGACATCCCCAAACAACCTAACAAATGATGAAGGATTACGGAAAAAATGGGTCAAAAACAAACATTTCCAACTGGAAAACGGCACATGTGTGTGTTTGTTTATAGTGCTACTGATGTTAAATTACTCTTCCCAGCAGGGCTCGACAGTGCGAGCATCTCACTTGTATTTGTGACTAAAAATAGATTTAGTAGGCCCTGTGGTCATAAAAAGTTGTGCATATATTAAATAACAAAAGTCTTAATTTTAAGAGATCTTAAGCTGAGGCTGGTAAACATAAATCCATTTACACCCTAATGTTTAATAAATAAAACTTTTAAAATCAATAAAATAAAATAAAAATCAATGATTTAATGAAATAAACGTGCATATTTGCACACTCTGTGCATTCTTAAGACATATGTCTTCATAAAGGTTGCCATGCATTTATGCTCAGCAAACGCTTATGATCGACTGCTTATGACAATGTTTATGATTTTCGTGTTGTAATATGCATTAGATAGTTGTAAGAGTGCATATTTTATCGCCATCATTTGTTTGAATGAACAGCTGGAAGCAGTAAAAACATTTAATAAGAATCCTGATGTTTTTGTGCTTGTTTATAATTTTAAAGTCCTGCATTATGTAGAAAATATTATATGTACAGTATACACACACACACACACACACATATGTGTTTGTATATATATATATATATATATATATATATATATATATATATATATATATATATATATATGTGTGTGTGTGTGTGTGTGTGTGTGTGTGTATAAAGAGAATATAATGCTATCATAGAGGAAATCATTTATACAATTAGCAGAAGCAACTCTGCTGTGAGATTAGTCTTGACTGGATTTTCCAATGTTTTAAATGAGTGCAAGACGGTGTATCTGTAAAATATAGACTAGCTCAGCACCCTGGGTTGTAGCCGTGGCATTTGAAAATCTAAGCACACCTAGAGTACCAAGTGTAGCGGTAGTCATGACGGCTGAACAATAAAGAACAGACTAATGTATGAGGATTGAATCTCAACGTGAATAACCAGATGAGCTGTTGACACTAGTCAACCAACATGGCAGTTCTGATTAAAGCTGGTTGACCAAAGAATTCTAGCTTGTTATGCTAGTTAATAATAAAAAAGCCTGAACTCAACACAGCACATTAGCTTCCTTTGAGGATTGCAGGGATGCTTTTCCACTCATTGAGGGAAGTCAAAAACAATAGCAATCAATTTGTTGATTTGTTGAGTTCCACAGATCAGCAAAACCTCATTTTAATTTAGTATGTCTAATACAGCTAATATATTCCATAAAGGCTTCTCTTCCTGTGCTATAAGAATGTAATTACTTTTCCACACTGTAATATGAAGCCATCAGCAATGGCCTGAGGCACATTAAAACATGTGATCTGCCATCGTGTGCCCTGCTAACAATGCCTTCAGTCCTCACAACCTGCTTCCATCAAAACCACTTCATGTGGACAGCACACACCTGCTCCTCTCATTATAATAGCCTTGAACCATATAGATTCCTTTAACAAGTGAAGGAAATGACGCTGGATTCCAGAGCTCTATAGAGCCACTAACTGTGGCTATCTTCTCATAAAAGTCAATAGAGCATCACAGTCCCGCCCACAGCTGGTTAATGCATTGGCATTTGGAGTATAAGCCATAAAAACGTAACCATACTTGGTAGACTTAAAACCAGCTATGGCTGTACTAAGCTATGGTAGTAGCTGATATAAACGCCAAAGGTTCATGGGGCACTAACCTTGTTTTGAGATAAATGCCTTTTATTCACGATGTCTTGGATAAGTACTTCATTACCCACAATCCTGAAGAATCCCACAATCCCACAGTGATGCATCTGATTGGTGGAACTCGTGGAACTGTCTGGTTAAACCCCACGAAGGTCTGTGAAGACTGAAGATCATTAATAAAAAAATTAAATAAAAACTTGTGTTGCGTTTTTGCACGGTAGACTTATCAGTGCAATCATGATCTCCTTGGCTGCCATGATGGCTTTTTTCAAGGAGGAAAACAAAAGTGTTCAAAGGTGGGAAAACCACTTTATATAGGGTCATGTAATGTTAGTTGAGTGTAGCGTGTCCGAGGGTCAGCTTGTGGGTTTTGTAAGGGCCAGCATGAGGGACAAGACCTACAAAGTTTTGGTGAGTTTTGCAGGGAGGTTGGTAAAGTAGCATTATCGTCCACTTTAGCTAGGCTACTGTAGCCTTCATACGGTATGAGTCATATCAAGCATTTTATGATGCCACTGTCAAAACAATATTTAGCCTAGGCATACCTTTTTCTGCATTTACTGAACATTTGTGTAATGGCAACAACATGTGTTGACGACTGAGCGGTGATTGCAAGTCAGGTACAAAGCACTGCACCATGTTGGTGACGTTAACCGCTTTCAAACATGCACACAATATATAAAATACACGACGATAAATATAAAAATCAATATAATACCTGTATAAAACACTATTTATTTACACGATTAATACTGAAAGAACTGCTATTACTGCACATTCACTATATAAAATAAAATTCACTGGAGGAAAAAGTTTGCACATCCGTCGTCAGATTTGGAAGTTGCTCAAAAGGCTCCTTCGCGGTTGTGGCTTCAGTCGAATTCAGTGAGGCGCGGTGGTTTATGGGATGAGTAGTTCCTTCGTTGAAATGAAAATATGTACACAGTCTTTTACTTACTCTTAATTTTTCACTCTAAATGATATGTTGTATGCTTATGAGTTCAGCCGTAGCTGGTTATCCTCAGACATGCTCTAAAAGTCTTTAGATACGGATTTTTCTGATATAATGTTTTCTATAATGTCACCTAAATAGACTAAATGTGGCCATATGAATGAGACGTACAGATCTTTTTTTTTTTTTTTAAAAGGATTTCAGTACCATGGACAACAGCATGAAAAATTGGACAAAATTCAGAATTTAAGAATAAGTAAAACTAATATCCTAATACATGAAAATTTTCAAAGCTGACATTGGATTCAATTAGCCACATCCAAGAAATAGAACAGGAATCTGACAGGAATTAGAATCACAAAAAATCCATAAGTATATAATGCTATAAATTAAATATTATATATTGGAAAAAAATTATAAATAAAATAATAATTACAAATAACACCAATAAAAAAAATTGTCCATCCATCAATAGATTAATAAATTACAAAAAAATGACATATTCTAAAAAATCTTAAAAACGATACATAATGCTATAAACTAAATATTATATTTAATGTTATTATATATATATATATATATATATATATATATATATATATATATATATATATATATATATATATATATATATATATAGTTTGCTTTTCTAGAAAATGTATGGATTTTTTTTTTTTTTTAATTTTAATTATTTTCTAAATTTGAATCAGAATACTGCATCCTGAAGTGCAATAAAAAAAAATAAAAAAAACTTGTATTGGTTAAAAGACCCTGGTTAAGAAAAAAAAAAAAGGATTTTTAAAAAAGGATGGCTGTATAGTATGTGCTAGATATTGTCTTTGACCCTTCAGACCTGCAGATTCTCAGCTGACCAGAACAGATGTGGAACAGCCCACCCCATCAGCGAGAATGCTTCTTCATCTGAGCCATGCCACAATGACAGATCACGCGTCAGGACAGGCCTCACAGCTCCTGCAGCAATGGAGCCGTCCTCAACCAGGCATGCTGTGGCGGTGTGAGAAAATCTCTTATCATGGTACGATATGCAGAGGCACAGTCGTAATCAGGCTAAGTGCCATGTTGAGGCGTGAACCCTGCTGAAATGCCATTCCAGGCACCCATAAAACACTTTATGGAAAATAAAGACCAATCACACTACTAAGTATCGATCGTAAATTATTGTAACATTTGCAGGCATGCATTCAGCAAAGAGATGTTAACCATAAGTTATCAAAGGGTATGTGTGGCTGTTCTGCTTGGTCATGTTCGCATGTCTTATAAAGCAGCTCTTCGGATTGGATTACATGTTTCCCTCATACAACTGTTACAGCTACATTCAATCAGTTTAAAGGAACAGTTCAACCGAAAATAAAAATTCTGACATAATGCATTTATCCTCATGTCATTCCAAATGAGTATGACTTTCTTTCTTCATTGGTGAAAAATGATGGGATGAATAAAAATACCCCTAAGTTATGAAATTGAAATAGGAAATGTATAGCAGTAGGCCTATGTATACATTAAAGGCTAACCAAGAAATGTTAAACCTAGATTTCAGCTTGGTTATGATTATGAGCACTCATCCTAAAAGCTTTTCTTATAACAATATGTTTTCAGAATACAATCTTTTGGATTATAGGACTACACGCTTTAAACAAGACAGTTATCAGATGCATTATCTGACAATTAATTTATAAAAAACATTTTATGCCATTTTTTGGATTTATGCATGGAATTGATCAAAAGTGACAGCAAAGACATTTATAAAGCTACAAAAGTTGTATTTTTAAAATCAATACAGTTTTGAACTTCTGAATTTTCGATTCATCATAAAATCCTGAAAAGGCTGTATCATAGTTTCCACAAAAATATTCATCTGAGAAAAAGATCACAATAATCCATCTGTTTGTAAGACACAAATCCATTGTTAGGGCATTTTTATTTTCCATAATCCATAATAACGATTCCTCCAGTGAAAAAGTGAATCCCTTGTTGACCTTTCACATCAAATATTCCCACCCAAATATTTGTTTAAAACAGTTTTGGACTGTTTTCACTAGTAAATGGTGCTTTCATTTGTGCATATTTCTCTCCTGATTCAGACAAAACAACTTCTTCACTGGAGAAAGCAATATTACACATAGAAGGCTTGTATTTTTTAAACAGAAACAACAGTTAGAATGATGGATTTGCTTATTTAAAATAAGGCAATTTTGCATTAATGATGTTAACTGATTATTGAGTATTGTGTATTATTGTGATAGAATAGAACAGAAAACCTGTTTTACTATGCTTGAATACACGTACAAACCAATGTAGCAAAAAATGCTTTTACTCACAGCCATTCTACTGCCCTGCCTCGTTTCGTTCTGCTGAAGCACATAAGCACTTTTGTCTGTATTCTCATGGGATCACATCTTCTAGATTCTACCGCTGCAGTCAGAGGTAAAAACCGTTCTGCTGTCGCAACAACGCAGAGGATTTATCGGATAGGTGATACGAATGCATTATGGGTATTCATATTTCCAGACAATAACACAAGGGACTGTTTATTATTAGATCAAAAACTATAGGCAACCGCATTAGGAGAAGATGTTCTAACAAAGCTTGCTGTAACCCAGCCAAACCGCAAAAGATGATGGCTTCATTCCCAGATGCAAAATGAGGTAACTTTACCGTAAAAAGACTTTCGCAAAGTGGCTGGATACAAACTGTGGTAGCAGAGCATCGAGTGTGGTGGTGAAAAATTTGATGGTTTTTGAAGAATGACAGTAGCAATGACAAGCAAGAAGAGAATTGGTAGACTGTCAGCCTAACAGACTAATTAATGGAACTGATTACACAGCTTAAATGTAACAGCATTCATAAATGTGTTCAAAGACTGACATTTAATCATTCATTAATGATGCAATGTTTAATTTCTGTATAGCATTACCTGTTAATTAAAGGCTGAAATGAATTAAACTGACAAGGATTAATAAAAGTGTATTCTGTAGTGATTTTTTTCAGTTTTCATGTTTTTGTTAAAATGTTCATATACGCTTCCAGTAAATTAATACATAACCTTTGAATATGTGGTTTAATTTTATACTTGATCACCAATTAACATGTTATTTATTTAGTTTCAATAAAATGAGATATCATTTTATTCAGAGTAAAATTGACAAAAATGAAAAAATATGACATTATGAATAAATATATGACATGACAGCATAATATGTACATGACAAGGTATAATATTATAACATTATTATACTTTCTAAATAATCTATTCAGTGTTATTTTAGTATTATTGAGATACTTTTATAGTTTTGATAATAATAAGATTGCTAGAAATGCTTGTAGTTTTTATTAGTTTGTGTTGTTTAATGTCAATGCAATGAGGCTGAGGCCTCCAGTACATTCCCGTTTCCCCCCTCGGACTTGGTTGTGGTTTTAGAGGTGTAAGCTCCATTCGAGCCAATTCAAGATATTTTTGATAGACATCTGACCCTTTAAACTGTAGGCCCCTTAAGTGGCCCCTACCTGCCTAAACTTTACACCCGGTATGGTCAAAGCACTCTTATACCCTCCAGTGGGTTATGTTACAAAAGTTCCCTCTGTCACACCACAATCAATAGTACTGCAGGCCTTCTGCTCACATACGTCCACAGAGCTGCCCTGTGGACAAAGACAGACCGACGGCCTGTGTGCCATGGTCCCCCCAAAGAGGAATTTTTCCTGCAACCGAGCAGAACCTTAGTCGTTGGATAGTTGAAGCTATCAACGTTACCTATGGGTCCTCTGGTCTTCCCCTGCCGTTGGGAGCCAAGGCTCACTCTACACAGGGTATGGCAACCTCTAAGGCCTTCTTAGCAGGTGTATCCCTATTGGACATCTGCAATGCTGCGGGATGGTCCACGCCTACACTTTCTTCAGAATTTACAATATAGATATGCGAGCCACTCCTGCCTCTTCTGTTCTCTCGCCTTAGCTGTGCTCTTCGGATACACACCAGGCAGGGATTTGGAAGTCTGGCAGCATGGGCACATCATTACCCAAAGCATCCAATGCAGCTCAAGTTCCTGAAGAGGAACGTCCCAAGGTTCCGAATGTAACCCTAGTTCCTCGAAGGAACGAAACGCTGTGTTGTATCGCCATACTCCCGGCACCCCTGCCGGCGCTTGCTTCCCTACTCGAAGTTGAAGCCAGCTGCGTGACATGTGCTTTTATAGCTTCCTGCTCATTACATCACCCCGCCCATGATGTCACACCCTTCCATTGGACAGATTGCACAAGGTATTCAGAGCCGGTCTCGCCAAAGGCGTTCCCCAAAGCATTCAAAGCAGCGTCTCATTCCTTCGAAGAACTACAGTTACATTCGTAACCTTGGGACGTTTTTATTAATTATTATTTGAATTGTAATTTAATACTTCAATTTGAGGAACGACGCCATGTCAACTAGCCTTGTCAACTAGCTTTAGACTATTATTTTTATATTAAATGTCAGTTCCATATTTATTCTAAATAATGAATATATGTTTATGGTTTTAGTTTTAGTTACCCTCTATTAACCCTTAAACTATAAAATAATTTGAATAAATTACTAAATGTTTACTGTAACAAGGTTCAACACAGTCTCAATAGGAAGGAAGAAGGCAGGGGTCGGCTTGTTGCTGGGACACTCGTTTATTCAGTAATACAAAATAAGAAAACACGATGCCCTCTGGGCGTAGACAGCAAACGATTGCTTAAACACGGTCAATAACTTCAATAACTTTAAAGCACTGTTGTAGCTTCCCTAGTGCAGAACGAGGTCCCAGCGTGTCTCTCTCTCCTTCTCTCTGCGGTGACTCGGCTTATATCCGGTCTCTCCACGCCAATTACTGCAATCAAACACACGTGTTCGTTAATTGCATTTGACCTACTTACGCCTCGCTCTGCTCCCTCCGTCTCTCTCCCGTTGCGGATTCCGCTAAACCACGCCCCCCTCGCCACATACCCCCACCGCCCGACTCAGGCCGGGGAGCCGTCCGGCCTGCAGCCTCCCCCCCCCCCCTCCTGGAGAGGAAGTCAGCCACAGCCATCTGTACACCCGGCCTGTGGATCACCTGAAATTTAAATGGTTGTAAAGCCAGATACCACCGGGTGATCCGCGCGTTGGTATCTTTCATGCGGTGGAGCCACTGCAGAGGAGCGTGGTCCGAACAGAGGGTGAACTCCCGCCCCAGGAGGTAATAACGGAGGGTAAGAACAGCCCACCTGATCGCTAGACATTCTTTTTCTATGGTGCTGTACATCGTCTCTCTCTTAGAGAGCTTCCGACTGATGTACAGCACCGGCCGTTCTTCCCCCTCCACCTCCTGGGACAGGACTGCGCCCAACCCTCTGTTCGACGCGTCTGTCTGCAAGATAAAGGGGAGAGAAAAGTTAGGTGCATTCAGGAGCGGTCCGCCACACAGGGCAGCTTTTAACTGGGTGAAAGCCTGCTGGCACTGCTCCGTCCACTGGACCGTATCTGGTGCCTCCTTTTTAGTTAAATCAGTCAGCGGGCTAGCAGTATCCGAAAAATTAGGTACAAACCTTCTATAATACCCTGCCAGCCCCAGGAACTGTCTAACCTCCTTTTTGGTCTTAGGCCTTGGACAAGTTGCAACTGCTGCCGTCTTATCAATTTGGGGACGCACCTGTCCATGACCCAAGTGGAAACCCAGATATCTTACTTCCACCCGCCCAATTGCACACTTCCTCGGATTAGCCGTGAGCCCAGCCCTCCTCAGCGTCTTCAGGACCGCTCGCAAATGCTGCATATGTCGCTGCCAATCCCCACTGTAGATGATGATGTCATCCAGGTAGGCGGCGGCATATGCAGCATGCGGACGGAGAATTTTGTCCATGAGACGCTGAAACGTGGCTGGAGCCCCGAATAGCCCGAACGGAAGAGTGACAAATTGGTGTAACCCGAACGGCGTGGTGAAAGCTGTTTTTTCTTTGGTCATGGGAGACAAGGGGATCTGCCAATAACCTTTAGTTAAATCCAGCGTCGAGTAAAAGCGAGCCGAGCCTAGCCGATCAAGCAATTCGTCCACCCGGGGCATTGGATATGCGTCAAATTTTGACACAGCATTCACCTTTCTATAATCCACACAGAACCGCACGGAGCCGTCTGTTTTAGGTACTAAGACGATCGGGCTCGCCCAGTCACTGTTGGATTCTTCTATTACTCCCATCTCTAGCATTGCCTCTAACTCCCCCTGAACCACCTTTTTTTTATGTTCAGGTAATCTATACGGCCGGCTGCGAACTACCACGCCCGGCTCGGTCTCAACATGGTGCTGAATGAGATTCGTTCGACCAGGCAGGGGCGAGAACACATCAGCAAAGGCTGCTTGAATGGACTTGATATCAGTGAGCTGCGATGGTGAGAGGTGGTCTCCTCCAGGGGCCAGAGCGAGAGATTGGGATTTTGAACTCGCTTCTGGACCGAGATCCTCCTCCCCACTCACTACCGTCGCCAGCAACACTGATTCCGCCTCAGACCATTTTTTTAATAGGTTGAGGTGGTATATTTGATGTGCCCCGCCCCTATCCGTTCGAGCTACCTCATAGTTAAGATCCCCAACCCGCCGTGTGACCTCAAAGGGTCCTTGCCACTTCGCGAGTAACTTTGAACTAGAGGTAGGGAGTAATACAAGCACTTTATCCCCCGGTGCAAATTGACGTAGCCTAGCCCCCCTGTTGTACAACCGACTCTGTTTGTCTTGAGCCTGCAACAAATTCTCCATGGATAGCCGCCCCAACGTGTGGAGTTTTGTTCTCAGGTCCATGACATATTGAATTTCGTTTTTACTAGCAGAAGGTCCGTCCTCCCAAGTTTCTTTAAGGACGTCAAGGACCCCGCGGGGCTGGCGCCCATAAAGAAGCTCGAAGGGGGAAAACCCCGTGGAGGCTTGCGGGACCTCCCGTACAGCGAACAAGAGGGGTTCTAGCCACCTATCCCAATTTTTGGCGTCTTCCTGAACGAACTTACGAATCATGGATTTTAATGTGCGATTAAATCGCTCGACCAGCCCGTCTGTTTGTGGGTGATAGACGCTTGTTCGAATCGATCTAATGCCCAATAATTCATAAAGCTCGCGAATAGTACGTGACATAAACGCCGTGCCCTGATCGGTGAGGATCTCCTTTGGGATCCCCACCCGGGAGATTAATTGAAACAGTGCACTCGCCACACTCTTCGCGGAAATAGAGCGGAGAGGCACTGCCTCAGGATATCGCGTTGCATAGTCCACCAGAACTAATGCAAAGCGGTGTCCTCGTGCTGACCGCTCTAATGGCCCGATGAGGTCCATGCCAATTCGTTCGAAGGGGACCTGCATTAATGGAAGGGGGCACAATGGTGCTTTTGGGGTGGCCGGTGGATTCACCAGCTGACATTCACGACAAGCCGCGCACCATCTGCGCACATTCTCGTGAATGCCCGGCCAGAAGAAGCGGGCCATGAGACGGTTTAGTGTAGCCGCTTGCCCTAAATGCCCGGCCATTGGATTACAATGAGCCGCCTGGAAAAGCATTTCCCGGCGGCTTTTAGGTATCAACAACTGGGTTGTATCTTGCTTTGTCTGGGCGTCTTGGGTCACCCGATACAACCTATCTTTTAAAATTGAAAAGTAAGGATAAGAGAGCGGTTGGTCAGGGAGGAGAAGCTGTCCGTCGATCGAGCGAACCTGGTCAAAAGCATTTTTTAGCGTCTCATCGCGGGACTGTTCCAGGGGGAAATCATCGCGCTCCGGGAGGATGTTCCGCTCGGGAGCACTCGGTTCCCCTGCAACAGGTTCCGGTGGTTCCGGTTCAGCCTCTCCCACCTGCGCAACCGCTACTCCATCCCTCCCTTGTTTCCCCCAAGAGCCATCCGAACATAAATACCCCAATAATTCATTAAACGCGGGCCAATTCGTACCCAAAATTATCGGATGCCTGAGGTGCGGGTTAACGGCCACCTCTACTCTATGTTTTTCTCCCCTAAATTTAATATCCACAGGCAAAATAGGGTAATTCACCACTTCCCCGTGTACACACCGAACCCTAACCATGCGGCTATTATCCAATGCCTTCGGATGAATCAGGCTTTGATGGATGGAGGATTGGTTACATCCCGAATCCACCAAAGCCTGATATGTACCCCCCCTGATACTCACTGGTATTTGGTATAAGCCAGCCTGATCGAGGGCAGCCTTTGGCGCGTCGGGGACCCGGATCAACGTCCCCACTTCCATCACCGGACACCTATCGATAAAATGCCCTGGGTCCCCGCAACGCCAACAGGCCGGCCCAGACTTTACCGCCACCCTGGCGGCAGGAAGTAGGTCAAGCGATTGGCGAGGAGAGAGCGGAGAGGCCGGGGCCTGGGGAACGGATCCCATGGGCGAGGTCCCACCCCTGGGAGGAGCCCTGGGACCTGCTGGTGACTCAGCCCCGTAATTCGTCCTCCACCTCGGGGCTAGCTTCGACGGAAGCCCCCCACGGGACCTGGGGAGAGGGACAGATTTAGGGAGAGAGAGGGGAGGGGAGGAGAGAGAAGAAGAGAGAGAAGCAGATGGTAAGGGGTCGCCGACCCCTGGACACGCCACCATTTGGTCTTCCGCCAGCTGGATGGCCTGGTTCAGCGACGTCGGGCGGTGGCACTGGACCCACTGCGCTGTCTTCCTTGGCAGCTTGGCCACGAACTGCTCCAGTACCACACGATCGATCACGTCCTCGACGTCGCTACTGTCGGCCATCAACCACTTGCGGCAGGAATCCCGGAGCTGCTGTGCCATCACGAAGGGCCGGCCAGACTCTTCCAGGGTTAGAGTCCTGAACCTCTGGCGATGTTGCTCCGGAGTCCGACCGACCCGCTGGAGGATGGCACGCTTGAGGTCCTGGTAGGCCAGGAGGTTTTGGACTGGCAGTTGGTGAGCGGCCACCTGCGCTTCCCCGGACAGCAGGGGAATGAGCCGCAGGGGCCAGTCCGCAGGGGGCCACCCTCGAGCCTCTGCCGATTTTTCAAACAGGTCCAGGAAGGCCTCCGGGTCATCCTGAGGCCCCATCTTGTTGAGCGGCAGAGGAGATGTCTGGTCTTTAAACGAAGGGGTGGCCCGGGCCTCCCGGTCTACCCAGCTCCGGAATAGCTCGCGGTCTTCATGCTGGGCCCGGAGGAGCGCCTCGAAGCGTTTGTCCTGCTCCTCCTTGATCGCCAGCATGTGTTGATGTTGTTCCTGATGAAGACCGGCGAGCGACTGGATGATGTCCGCAAATGGCGTACCTGACGGAGATTGCATGGCGGCGATGCTCTTCTTCCTTCCCGGGTTTTCGGCACCACTGTAACAAGGTTCAACACAGTCTCAATAGGAAGGAAGAAGGCAGGGGTCGGCTTGTTGCTGGGACACTCGTTTATTCAGTAATACAAAATAAGAAAACACGATGCCCTCTGGGCGTAGACAGCAAACGATTGCTTAAACACGGTCAATAACTTCAATAACTTTAAAGCACTGTTGTAGCTTCCCTAGTGCAGAACGAGGTCCCAGCGTGTCTCTCTCTCCTTCTCTCTGCGGTGACTCGGCTTATATCCGGTCTCTCCACGCCAATTACTGCAATCAAACACACGTGTTCGTTAATTGCATTTGACCTACTTACGCCTCGCTCTGCTCCCTCCGTCTCTCTCCCGTTGCGGATTCCGCTAAACCACGCCCCCCTCGCCACATTTACTAACACCAAAAAAAAAAAATAAATAAAAATAAAAATAAATGTAAAAAATTAATTAATTAATCAAAATTCTAATTTAAAGTCTATTAGATTAGCCACTTGAAAGGAACATTTTCTATTAATATTATTATTAAATAGAGATATTTCTGATTAATGCCATTTTTCTTTTCTTTTTTTAAAATAAATACATTTGTATTCTCAGTAACCTGTCCCGAAAAGAAAAATTAATGTGATCTGTTCATTTTTTTTATGTGAAAGGCTGGGTTGGAAAGGCTGAGCCATGAACATAAAATGCAGATTCAAATCAAATAGCTTTCAATATTTAAAAAAAAATCATTCAAAAGGCATCATAATACACATAATGCATTTCTTGTACTTTTCTTGGCTTTGATGGGTCAAAAGGGCAACTATGAGGAGTCTGTATCCTTCGTGTTCATCTACCGGGCAACATTCCAACATTTATACCTACTGTTGCTAGGAGACATTCCCGCTAATGTTTATGGCTTGCCTCAATCAAATGGGAAGCTGGCAAATAGTGTGCAGCACAGAACAGGTATCATCACCGTAACCTTTTGTGTTCTGAAATCTCACGTCTATGAAAGAGGCATCCAGGGGAGGGAAAAGAAAGGTTAATTTAATGCTGAAGGAGAGATGTCTGAAAAAATGTCCTGCAGCAAAGACTTATTCCCACCGCATGTTGGAGGCACTTGTGTTTATTGGTTTGTTAGGCTGGGAATGATTTCTAACATTTGAAAAGTCATTAAATCTATCTGCCTTTTTAGATTTGGATTGTGGTGTGGAGAAGCCAATTCAATTCACTTGCCAAATATCAAGGACTTCTTTTCCCTGAGAGACAGCTCTTCAGTCACAGTCACAAAGCCAAAGAGCTTCAGTAGTTCGCTATGCTACTCTGTCTCTATCCTGCTTGTCAGTCCGGGATTCCTTATTGTCAAATTCATGAAAATATTAGCAAACAAAGTGATCTGATTCAACAGTCCCACTTGCATGACAAATCAATGGATTTCCATCAAATACGATGTGAAGGGTTTTCCAGTGATGTGAATGTGAAATTGCTGTCATAATAACCAATCTGAACAGAAGTATTCTTGTTATATGTGCAGCGTTCATGTAGCTCAAACAGTAGAGAATGGTGCAAGCGACGCTGAGGTCTTAGGTTCGATTCCCAGGGGAAGTGAGAACTGATAATTTGCACCTATGATTTCAAGTCACTTTGTGTTTTCCTAATGCGTAAATATGTGATGTTTAATATTCGTGGAGTTAGATTAATGAGATTGCACGGCGGCAACAAAAATCAAGCAAACAACAAAATTTGGCTGATTTATGTGAAAAAGATAGCTTTGCCACATGTCGTTTAATTGTGCTGATGTGTGTGAGAGAGAGTTTGTTTTAAGGGGAAAAAAAGCATGTTAATTAGCCAGTTTAAATTCATGGTGTACAAAAACATTCATTTATACATGGTAGATTTATGGCATCAATGTTTTGATGAGATATGTAAATATTTGGATTCATTATGCAAAAAGGCTTCCTAAACCATCTGTCAGTTTTGGGAAACCAAGGTCACAAGGCAAAGGCTTTGCAAAGCAATTTAGAGCAATATTCTGCCAATGTGATTGCTTTATTTGGCAAAGGGACTGTTTGAAGTGCTTTCCGTCTGTACGCTAGGAATCTGTTTTCTTCCAATCCAGAAAAAAGCACTTTTACATGCTTACGGACAAAGTGAATCACATATAATATGCAGTATTAATCTAAAGAAAAATGTATGTTTGGTTAATCACCTGCATTCAGGAGAGTAATTAATTTTAAAAGCAAAAAGCCTTTGTCCTGCATATAGCAGATTATGATGATGGAAAACAACAATTAAACCTTTGTCTTTGTGCTGTTCCAAGAGGAAAGCATGACAGCAGACATTCATACCAGTTTGAAAACAAAGCAATTATAGAAATGTGTAGCACCAGGTGTAGAATATTTCAAGAGAGTATGAAATGAACTCAGTTGTGTGACCTCAAGAACCACAGGTCTGGGCAATCTGCTATTCGCCAATCTAACAAATCATTTTCTTTCTTTCTTTCTTTTTTAATATGCACATTCTGTTTTTACTCGCAATGTAACATCTGAGTTAACAATCATACTTGGGTTTATTTGAGTAAACAAACATTTGTGGCCGAGAATGATTTGTTTCCTATGACAGTACAAAGAGCAGAAGAAAAGCAAAAACAAATAAGAAAACAATAAGATGGATGAACAACATAACCCAACCCTGATTTCATAAATGTATCTGAACTGAAAAACGCAGAAACTGATTAGACCTCAATCATAAATCTTAAATGCACAGAGCATTTCCTTCAGTAGTTTAATTGACAAATGTTACTCTAATACAATTAATTATATAAAATAATAATAAAACTGAACACATTTAATCATACTCTTAGACTCATACAATTCTACAGGAAACTTGCCAACTCACACAGAGAGCAAACAACACAAAACGAATAAAGACAGATGGACAAACTCGACTGCATAACAGATTGCTGAGGACTGTGATAGACTTCAATGATATGGACATAAAACAAACAATAAACTGACTTCTAAAGCCACTTTCTGTGATGTCAATTTAACTCTTCTGCCACAAAAGCTTCTTTGAATTATCTACTGCACATTTAAGGGAAATTCTATATTTTTCAGAAAAACATTGATAAGTTTGATTAACTGTGATTGGTTTGATTAATCAACATTCTTCATCATGTAATTAAAACCAGACTCAGAATATTGTTTTACAATATTTATGACAATCCAGATTATATAAAACCACATTTTTGACTATCAACACTAATTCTACTGCATATTGTAGCTTATTCTGGCCAAGAACTGCCCACTTAGACAGCCTTCTGACCAACATGTAAAATGACCAACTGTTGTTGATGAGGGTATGCAGGGTCAGATAAATCTGAAATCGATGCAGCCACAACAACAGACTGGCATGCAACAAAGTGGTAAAATATTGCCTGATAAAAAAAAAATTAAAAAAAACTTGTGCACGCCTGATTCCCGGAAGTTCCCTTGTGGGCAGCCAATTGGAACTGGCAGATTTCACCAGCTGTATTCATCTTTGCGTACAATATGCATCAGATGGTCCATAGGGAGGCTGTCAAAGGCTGAAGCTAAGAGGACCACTTTGACAACAGATATCAAGTTTTTCATCAGCCATAATAGAGTTAAACTACTTTACCAGATATCCTTTCTATGAATATATCTTTGAGCAATCTCAATAAACACATCCCTTGAGTATACAATATTATTTTCTTTGCTTCAATGTCAAAATGTTGGGCCTCCAGGCCAGACTGTTGGACCACAGGCATTTATACTTGCCAGACACAAAAACCACCAGAGAGGAAACTCTTATAAATGCTTTAACTATGGACATTTTATCTGTGTTATAGCCTTAAACAATAAAAATGTCTGCTTGCTAATTTAGAAGAGTTGAGTGCAATAGCTCCATTTTCTATAGCCATTCCAACAGAAGAAAAGGGTAACAAACTTTTTATTTACAGTAACTCATGCCAGGATGTGAAATGGGTGCCCTACATCACTGGCCAAAATGGTCGACTAATGCACACATAAAGCCAATCTGTTACATCGTTTTCTTACTAGATTAATATGCAGATTATTTGCAGAAGTTCATTACACAGTCACTGGAAAGAAAGAAAGAAAGAAAGAAAGAAAGAAAGAAAGAAAGAAAGAAAGAAAGAAAGAAAGAAAGAAAGAAAGAAAGAAAGAAAGAAAGAAAGAAAGAATTGCAACTTTTTATGCTATTGATTATATAAGCTCTCAGAAATAAATGTGATTAAAGTAAAAGTCTATGAGAGGCAAATGTTATATAAAGTCATTTTAAACGAAACATACAAAAATATATCACTGCATTCTACTAATGTTTATTCAGTATATACAGTGATTTATCATTCACAACGAGTGTGGCAAACGCTTTTTAGGTTGTTTCCAAACCTTAAGAACATCTAAATTAAGGGCATCTCAGTTATACTGAGAATTAACTCTCTCAGAATAGTAGCAAACATGGGAAAAGGGGATCGGAAAAGGTCAGAGAAACAGAGAGGACAAAAAACAGCTATGGTCAGAAAAAAACAAAAACAAGAACGGCCTTCAAAGTTTTGACATCAGAACATAACCCACCCTAATCCCAAACAATACAAAAGTGCATTATAAGACAACAGCTGCTTAAAAGTAACATGGGAGCTTATGACATTAGCCTGCTATAAATGACTCACTTATGACATCATACCGCTCAAAGACTGGCTTCTAGAGTAAGGTCTTATTAACAGACAGCAGGTGGTGACATCACCCACTACGGGATAATGACCTGCGTGGCACATTAACCTACACACGTCCATTTGGATTAGTGTAGTCACGCTTGCCAGTTGTCATGTGATCTATCACGCACGCCTGATTCACCATGCCAGCTGGTCGGTATGATGAGACTGTCACTGGCCACTATCCATTACAGAGTGATTCAAAAGGTGTCACAGAGATAGTCTGGTAAAAGTAAAATTACTCAGTTCTGTGAATTCTTACAGAGCACAATGTTGCTGTACAAACACCAGACTGAAATCATCTTTTCAAATAGGACTAGATTAGAAAACATTCCCCTATCAAACTCTAGCAGAAGCAATCGTTTAATGCTTTAGTAGGTCAGTGAGACTTAGCTTAGCTTCTTTAACTTAAAACTCCTAACTGGCTGTCAGGGCCTGTGCTAGTGGGAAGATAAGAATAAATAATAGTGGCCCCAGGCTAATGACACAAGCCCAGTCTTCATGAACACCGTCATCCCTCCGGTGTAATATAATAAGCCAGGGTTTCCACATATAGCCCCACATTATTTCCATTAAGATTACACACAGCCGCATACATCTAGAGCTATATCACTGACCACTTGTCGGATGGACACTTGTGCTCTTAAGTTCTCTGGTTCACTTCTGGGAGACACTGCAGTTTTTTGCACTATTACAAGTGACTGACTCTCTTCTTTGAACCAAAGCTTATTCCACAACTGTATAAAATCACATTAAGTTACCAGGCACAGGCTTCAAGAAACCAATTCAGATTAAAATCCTACAGTAGGTAAGTAGGTTGTAGGTTCAATCCCTCTATGAACTTTCACCCAAACTTACCCCAATAAGACTGTCTCTGTTTACCAAAATAACAGTTTTCTTATTAAACTGAAATGCAGTTTTGTAATTCAGCATATTGAATGGTAACCGGAAGGTTGTAGGTTTGAATCCATGAACTATCATCATCACAGCAGGTTTAGAAATTACTTAAGCATTAACACTTACCAATTGCATGCCACATATAAATGCCAGCGTGCATCTACCACTGCAACAGCCCATCTTGCCCTCCGTCGAGTCCGTGTTTCCACGTGGGTCGCTGTAACTCCACAAGATAATGCCGAGGCAATGGGTTTAGAGGGGTCTTTCTTCGCTACAAAGGCGACAGAGGCGAATCAAATACGCCCTTCTGATAAAAGCATCCCAAACACTCCACAATGTAGGAAGAAGATATGAAGAAAACTGCATGTGTTTGTTAGAAAAGTAGAACTGAGCTCTAATGCAAACTCAAAGATATACGAAAAACACTTCCCTAAGTTAGTGGAGAAATAACGGTAGCTCCAAATCCAGCACTGAAAGACATGTCAATGTGATCTTCCACGGGTCCTGTCCGAGAAACAAAGCCACCCAGTGTTGTTTACGATCTCATTGCTCCTCCCTCGCGAGAAAGAAACCGAATTAACACATTTTAGGAGGCGATGATTTGCTTTATTGCTCTGGAAGCCGCGGCGTGTGTGTTTAGTTGCACATGTAGGAAATCCACGGGAATTGTGATATTAGGACAATAATCCAAGCGCGCGTCCTAGGAGCCCTTTCAGTGCAACATAAATATGTATTCTCGAGTCCCTTAACTAATATTGGTCCATTCCAGTGTTAACTTGAACAGTCCGGGTGTAGAGGAGGACAAAGAAGCGTTGCATCTTGCACCATCTGACGCTCCAGATTGAATGAAGCGCACGCGGTGCTCCTCTCCGCAGGGATGCGACTCGGGTTGTTTCTCACGTAGCGGCTGGTGCTGATGCTGTACAGAGCGCAGATGAGGACCTGGACGTCCCTCAATGCACCGGATGAGCTCTCTGCTCCCTCTCTCAGTGGGCGTGAGAGCAACACGATATGGAAATAATGACTGTGTGGTGTTGAGGGGTCACTGGGCAAGATGCAGATATATAACGGGCTGTAATTGCTTCCTTTGCCCTCAGGAAATTCCAGGTCTGAATTTAAACGGCTCCCTCGGGTTTCAAAGTATACATTGAAAATGCATGTTCTTGTTAGCAATGTAATTCATTTCATAAGCTTCCATTATCGTAGTTCAAAGGCTGTTTTGAAGTGATTTTCTCTACAGTAGCCTACCGTTTTGGCTGCTTAGAGATTTATTTCGCGATAACGGACTGTATTACCCCGCGTATTACATTGCCACTCACAATATAATAATAATAATAAATGAATAAAAATAGACACATATAAAATATTAATTTAATTTGAATAACTTTTTGCTTTGACTAATTTAAGCTATATATTAGCTTCCACTAAGACAAAATATAGTCACAAGAATTAGCTATAAAAACAAGACGACTAGACGAAAATTACTAGAATTAATTTTAATAATAGACCTACTAAAATCCTCCGAGGTTATTTTCAATAGGCTATAGCCTACAGTCGATAACTGAGCCACAATATTTTGTTTTTATGAAACGATATGAGTCCGCGGTGTGACACTGAAGTAAATATCTGACCAATCCGCGACTGACCAATCAGAAAAAAGTATTCGATAGAGACGTGTAATATTTTGCAATAAATTCTTCACATAGCCTACTACATATGCACACTTTGTGTATGCACATGTATACTTAGTATTATAGTGTATAGCATACTTTTATAATTGATGCTGCTGCATGCAATCTCTAATGTTTGAGTAAACACAAGCACAAGCCCACACCCACAAACGAATACACACAATTAGTCTCTCTATCAGTGTTTATGATATGCTTACATTTTCCCAGCAATCTTGAGTGGGAGTATCATGTATTTACTTTCCATGCCCGGTAATGACTTCATGCAAAATTGCAAACCCCTCCTTCCTGTCATGCTTTTGTGTCCTCTGGTCCAGTTCAATCTTGGATTCATTTCAATACTGTACCTGGGAAAGCGATAGAATTAGAGATTGTGTTATGTTTGTGTGAATGTTCCATGCCACATGACTTTATCTGAGTTTTCCAGTGATCACCTCTGGACCTTGCATTTGCCAAGTTTCCACTATGTCCAAGCAAACAAACTGGAATTAACAAATTCGGTGGAAATGCTAGCCATTAACCTCAACACATGACAGAAAAATAAATAAATAAATACACCACATTTAAAAAAAAATGGCATATATGAAATCGACTATTTTATTGTTGTTATTACATGCATTTTTATTCTTTGTTCCCATGAAAGTCATTATAACTCTTTGAGACATAGCTGTCTTGGATTCAAATCTATGCTTTGATTTTATTTCATTCACGTCACAAAATGTAAATTATCTAAATTGGGCAAATTGGGGCGAACCATTAAAGAATATGAAATTAAGGAGGACTGCCCATCTGCTGTATGGGGAGATATGGATCCTTTCAAACTCCTTGAGCTACTGCAGATCCCCCAACTTCTGTCACTTTATTTTGGACACCAGACATATGCACTTTCCTGCATTGTGCTTTAGTGAGGTTGAAGTTGGGTTCTCCTGAATATTTAATTTGATCTGTTCATATTCCATCAGCAAGCCATCATAGGATTTTCAACCGCCTAACAGTGAAAACTCAGGACATTATTCTTTTAAAGGTACCCTTGCAACTTAAAAACGATCTTGTTTGACAGGTTTAACTCTGGCTGTTAAAGCTGAATTGTATCATTTAAAGAAAATAATGGTTATTTCACAGATTTACAAGACTGATATGACAGTCGATGTGGCTTTAAATGCATTTATAGGCCGACTTCACCGCAAAACACCATATGGTCATGTGTGCAGTTGTTCCACTATTTTTCTCATGGCTAAATTTTTAGTAACTTTGTAGCAATTTTAATCACAATATTGCAATTTGTTCACTGAGATGGAATTCTTGTAAGATTTGTTACATGAGAGCAGATGGTTGTCATGCTAAATAGATGTTTTTTTCAGTGTTGCAATGGATCAGCTGAAGGCTAAAAAAATGTACAAAACATTGTATACATTTATTCATGTATGTAGATGGTGATTTAATCGAAAAAATATATATCAATTGTTTATTTATTTTGTCCTTGGCCTTGAACACCCATTATGCAGGCTTGTATATTACCTCAAGTAACTCTATTTGTCACACACTGCAACTATGGGTATGTGTGACTGCAGCAAGGTACTGTATATTAGAGGTAATTAGTTCACAAAGCCAGTGTTAACAACAGTCTTGCTTTACGCTACCTGTCAGTATGTCTTAATAAGTGTAACACTGAGAGCTGAGTACATAAGCTCCAATAATGAGGTGTTCAATAACAGCCTTCAGAAGGGCTGTTCAATTACTGTTTTAATAAGCCAGTGATTGGCCCCTCTGGGTGTTTCAGTGCCCCCTTGTGGATGTGAAATAACATTTCTGCATGCTTATTCTGCATTAAATACTGCCAAGCTACTGTATGTCAGGGCTGTCAAATGCCAATAAAAATGTGCTGATTTTAAAGTTTAACATGTGCACCTGGCCCAGAATTCCACATGCTCCCTTTTGAAAATAATACACACACTTATCCAAACGTGCAGACAGTAAAGTTTGAAACAGCAATGCATGGAGTTATAATTAAAAGTTATTTTCACACATGCACAACAGATGGATCATGTTCACCACACAAACAGTGTCTTGGCAACACACAATGACTGCTGCTGTGTTAGGGAGACTACGGCACTTTTGCAGCTCACTGCCAGATTTAATCATTCAAAACCTGGATTCCAGAAGGCCATCAGATATTGATGATAATTTCTTGCCCCCAGTTTGTTCGTTGCTCTGCGACAGACTGCATGATCAAAGTTTTCAAGTGATGCAAGTTGCTGTTTATGGGAAGCAATTCACAGAGCAGACAAGAGGTGAAAAACTCTCAAAAATTGAATAGTTCATCCTAAAATGAGAATTCTGTCATTTACTCAAGAAACTATTTGAAACTGCTGGTAATAATTACAAAGCAACAACAACGAACACTGAATTAAATGTGAAATTCAGAAGTAGAAAAATGTAAGTATTATTATTTATTTATTTTATAAAAGATACTAAAATATACTCATTTTATTTACATTTTAGGAAAAACTTTTTCACAGTGCAGTATTTTTCTTTCAATAAATCAGTATCTCAATGTGACCAGGTGCTGTAAAGCTACAAAAAGAAAATCATTATAAAGGTGGTCCATTGCACTTTTTTCCAAGCACACAAGTAAATCTGTAGACCACTATTTTGATGAATCTTTTCACATTTCACTCAACTTTCTATTCGTATTTGTTAAGCGTTTGCCTTACAAACACAGAAGACCCATCACCCCAGACATTACACATTACCACCGAAAAAGGCTGTTTGCACAGCCTCTGCAATTATCCTACACATTTACCTAGTGTTTTTCAGCACATTTTCTATCCGGAGGCATCCACATCTGCTTCTATTGATAGCTGCCAGCGAGCTCTGCTATCTGCCAGTGAACTTGAGAGAGACTGGTTGAATGTTGTAAAAGTTCATTTTTAGTGGTTCCTTTAAGTGGAGCACTCTGAAATGAATGAATGCCAGAAGAGTGTCTGCAATGCAGGGTTTTTAATTGATGGTACGGTATCTGAACAAAGAAAGTGCGGCAGGCAGGGCTCCGTTCAGGTGTCCGACGAACCTTCCTTGAGTGTGAATCAGTGAAGCATTGGATTGCCCATCTCAGCACTTTAATATACGATGTTGCAGCCCTGTCAACTCTAATTACACATGACCACATCCAGCAGTATTGGGCCACATTCAGTTCAGAGGGATATGCTGCCAAAGAGCATGCCGCATGTAGCATCTGGTTTTTGGAAAACACAACAATATCAACATTAATGAGGAGCGACTGGGTGTAATTTAAGAACATAATGTTAAAGTCTCTTCAAGTAATGTTAACAACATTTTACTCACTAAACTGAAAACTTTAGCTTATGCTAAAAACCCATTCAGAGTTCCAGAAGGAAACCTGTGGTCAAAAATGCTAATTCTCCTCCAGCTTTTATAGGACTATGGACAGCTCTATAAGAGATCCTTATTCATACAGCACGATCCCATTAATACTCCTATTAAACAAGTGGCTCAGTTTGCTCCATGTTACCTATTTTCTTCCTTGATTACGGCACTGATATTGTCTAGTATGGTGAGCATCCAGATGGCCAGTTAGAGCTGACAGGACTAAATTATGATTGGGTTTGGCATGGCATAAAAGGGGTCTGATGCACTCATAACATCCATAACACCCCTCCCTGTGAAATACAATGACAAAGCGCATTAGGCCTATTTTTGTTCTTTTCCACCTCAAATTCTTATTCTCCAAAAGCATTTGAATCAGGGCCTGACCTGTCCTCCCATTATGGTCATTTAGCACTGCTTGCTATTGCACTCCAGACAGCCTGTCTTTAAGTATTAATGACTTCATCAGCAGTTCTTTTAAATTACCCATTAAGATGCAGTTTCGTCCGATCCTTTACTGCTGGGTCTGCTTCTTCTCACCAACAGCTACAGATCTCACCATGAGAGAAGGAACAAAACCTGATGTCTATTACGGAGATGAACACTACTTTAAGTTTCTACTGTAAGTAGCTGAAGGATTATTTCCCAATGAAGTGGCCCAAATCTGTTTCATGCCAGGTTAGTAACAGTAGTTTTACTTAATAAATGAAATTAAATGATTTGGAGATAGTGTGTTGTTGCTTCTGACAACTGCAAACTGTAAAATCCTAGGTTGTCAGACAATGCTATAAAAGTAAATATTTTGTTTTTATAGACAAGTTTATGCATCACATTTTTATTTTACAACCTGCTGGTTTATTGCTTTCTCTTTCCATAAACCACATTTGAATGGCTCTTCTTTTTCTAAATTAGTTCTTTAAAATCATTCATGCATGGAAAGAATGTGGCTGCTTTGCAGGATTTTTCACCATTAGAGACTTGTCCGCTATTTTATGCTTCCTCCTTTGTTTATTCATTTTTTTTGTTTGTTTTCTTTTTTTTTTTTTTTTTGTATTTCATAGACCAAAGACTGAGATGTAAAACAACAAATCTGCATATATTTCATAAAGCTTTTTGAAGAGACACAGTAAACCGTATGGGTTGTTGACTAGTTATCTGCCTTGTATCACTGATACTGTGTTACATTTTACACATTTCCAAAATATTATCAAACACAAATATGTTAAGTGTATCTGAATTTTTGTTTCTATATCTGCAGCACTGCACTAGCTATACACGTCCACAAAATATCATTGGTCAAAAATCCATCTCCAAATAAAAGTAAATTTTACTCGCTGGCTGGCACTGCATTATGTACCTCAGCAGTTTTCAGTTCTGCATGGACTGCTGATTTTATACAGACATTTTACAACCCCTAAGGTAAAAACAAATTCTTATTCAGAACATGTTCCAATGATACAAAAACACCAGAACTAAAGGATTCTTGCACTACTTTTCTGCACTACCTATTCAACAGGAATATAACACTATGAAATATTATGAAATGTACAACACAAATTATTTTGTTAAATTATGATATTCTTAGTGGTTTTCCAAAAACTTGCAATGCAACCAATGTAGTCTAATTTCCAAACAAGTCACTCGTAGGAGTTGGTTTTCTTTTAGTGGATCAAAAGCATACTCGGCTACAAACGTAACCTCTGTTCCCTGAGATACGAGAACGAGTACTGTGTCTGCTAAGACGCTATGGGGAAAACTCCTTTTTCTCTGATGACAGTGTAACTGCCATTGATTCCTGCAGTAAATGAAAAACAATGAAGCCCACCCGCCAATATGGGCAGGGCCATCTGGCTTTATAAGTGGGTATGTCACCATAGGATTCACAGGTTACTTCAACTGAAGTGACGACTGAGTCGTGCAACTGTACAGCATGGCTAAGTATGCAGTTCTCATTCCCGTATCTCATTCGGGTAACCAGTACAATCCCACCGTGCTATGCTTAGAGGAACGACTCATACTTGCCTTAAGCACCACAAGAGGCTCAAGAGTAATTTTGCAAGGAGACCCTGCAGGAGGTACTATGGTTAAACTCGTAGAGGTCAGCCCAGCCATAAGTAAACATTCCAGGAATAAAAACTTACAGCCCTGGCACTCCATGAGAGCCAAGAACACAGGTAGGCAAAGCAGGAGACTGGTTCTGCCCTGAGGCAAGACTGAGGCCATTAAGCAGAAAGGACATCCAGATTACAGAACCTGGTGAATGTGGATGGCAAGGTCCAGATAGCTACCACACAGATTTCTGCAATGGACACACCACTAGACCAAGCTATAGACAAGGTCATGCCTCTAGTCAAATTGGCTCTTACTCCCATGGGGCAGTGTAGGCCCAATGAGGAGTAAGCAAGCACAATAGCATCACCTACCCATTTGGGGTAATGATAGAGTTAATACATATGGTCTGAACAAAATTAAGTATGTACCCGAGGCTCGGTTTCAGGATGACCTTAGAGTCATTGGGCCCAAATTCCAGACAAGAGAGGCTCAGAGAGAACACCTGTAGAGCTCCCATCCACTTTACCTATACTAACACCATTAGCGGAATGGTTTTTAGCATCAGGGGATGAAAATCAACAGATTGTAGTGGTTCAAAAGGAGGGCTCCTAAGAACCCTTAGCACCGTGTCCAGATTCCATGTGGGGGTTGTGGAGGGGCAAGGCGGGTTAAGCCTCCTAGACCCCTTCAAGAAGCAAACAACCAGGTTGTTTCTGCCCACCGATTGGCCTGCTAAAGGAGCATGACAGGCTGCTATAGCTGCTACATAGACATAGAAGGGGAAGGGCCCTTTTCCAACAGCTCTTGTAGGAGGGACAATATCAGAGATATGTTGCATGAGGTTGGGGCTGGTTTTAGGAGAGTAGGCCATGGAGCTGCTACAAGCAGCTGGTACAACTCTGCAAACCAGTGTTGGTTCTTCCAGCGTGGGGCTACCAACAGATCCCTGTGCCTTTGTTCCCTGTTTTGCCTGATTACCTGTGGGATCAGGGTGATCGGAGGAAGCGTAGAGGAGGAGGAGGTTCTGCCAGCTGTGGGCCAACGAGTCCATGTCCTTTGAGAAATAAGTTGGGCAGTGAGAGTTGTCTTTTGAAGCAAAGAGGTCCCCTCTGCCAGGCCTCTTCCCATTTGGCAAGGGTTGGATTTATTTGGTTTGAGGATCACCTTATGGTTACCCAACACTCATGGTAAGTGAAAGAGGAAATATGCTCTCTTTTTGAAAGTGTTTGTGTTTTATTTTTTTCCGCTATAACAGCGGCTGGATGTGTGTGCACTTTCTGAATGAGTCTAGTGTTCACAAACACACTGCTGCCAGCACCCCGAACTGAACGGGGTGCTTTGAGGCACAACAGAGGCTTCTTAGGGGAGGTCCGGCTTAGCGAGACTTGGCACCCTCCTCTTCCTTTCCTGCAGATCAGGAGGACACCTGAGGTGCCAGGTCCAACACTAACTTGGGCCAGGGGTCACTGACATTTCGTGAATGGAGTTGTGGGCTTCGCAGGCTGCTGAGCTGGCGCTGATTTGGGGCAACTAGAAGCAGCCATAGATCTGGAGCACTTGGGAAGGAACTGTCGCATGGCCTGGGACAACTTCTGTGCAGCATTTAAGCATTCCTTGAATCCTTTGACCGCAAGTCCAAAGAGGCCAGAGGGGAAGACCGGTAAGTCCAGGAAGGGGACTTTGTCTGCATCCTTAATTTCTGTTAAGGTCAACCATAAGGTGCACTCGAGCACCACTAAGCTGACCATCTCTTCAGCACTGTCGAAGCTCTTTGTTGAGGGGTTAGACAGTGCCCCTGCAAGAACCACTCATCCAGGGAGCTGCAATTGGGCTCCTCCAGTGGAGACCACTCCAATCCCAGCTCCTCTACAGCCTTTGACATGATTCAGATGAGTTTGGCATCCATGCCTGGCTCGGGTTCGCTGTGCTCTGTAGGTGGCAGGGGGGTAGGGTCATTGATTGAGCCTGACAGCTCCACTGCGTCGAAGGCCGCCAATGACAAGCAGTTGTTAAGCATGTCACACTCGCTCCCACCAAATGACACCAAATCGCTTGCAGCCATGGAGGGATGCTGGTCTGGCTAGGTGAAGTGGACGTGGGAAGCTTCTTACTGAGGAAAGAACCAGGCACGCAGGGTTGGGCCGGCATGAGCTTGCTTGTCTATGGGCGCAGAGGTCCTCTGCCCTGCTCTGTTTTCCTCGGGTCGGGGTCGCTTTCTGAAAAGAAAGCTGCCCACGAGCACAGAGACGATAGACTCATATACTTGCAATGAGGACATTCCGTCACCTTGAGTGCATCATCAGCGTGGGATCTCCATAAGCATGAGATGCAATTGCCATGACCATCAGCGACATGCAGGGGAGTCCAGAAAGAAATGGGGTTGTGTTTGCATCAATGCCGCAAAATGAATGGCGGATGGGAATGAATGGCGGATGGAAGACAGGTGCTGCTGCCGCACAGTAGGCGGCTGCATGATCAGCCGAGCAGAGAGGTCTTGATCTGCTGTGAGGCATTTCAACGGTGAAGCTTCAAGTCCCGTAGTTTCAGCGAAGACCGTTGTTATTGCTGAAGGAAAATAAATCTTAGAATCCTATGGCAACATGCCCATTTATATAGCCAGATTGCACTGCCCATATTGGCTGGCTCTGGTGGGCTTAGGCTTCGCCATAGGCTTGTGCAGCTCCACCATGGACCAATGGCATTGCATTATTTTTAGTGGATAAATAACCATGCAGTGCAACTAGTGGAGTTGCAAAAATTAATGACTCTTATGTGTTGTTGATTTTCCGTGGATTAAAAATATAAAGCGCAAGCTTTCTCCAAAATAGTTAATCCTTAAATCTTAATGAAAGGTAATCAAATGAAATTTTTAAGAGGACTCTAAACCAAACCTGTAAAAAAAAAAAAAATTATCAATTTCCTTCCTTAAAAACAACTGAACCGCTTTTTATTTCTGTACATCTGTTAATTTTCAATTGGCTGTTTTGCTTATTTAATGCAATGACTACTTATCCATCTTCCACTTTTAGCATGACGTTCAAGGCTGATTGAGCCGTCTACAAAACATAATTCTTTTTTTCTCACCTTTGCACCATAGATAGAGATGCAGATGGTTTATTCAGACCTCTTGTCTCATTTCAGGGACTTGAGAAGCTATTCAGAGAGGCAGCATTTAAATGGAAATCTGGCTAATTTAAACAGATGTCATCGCAGTGTCTTTTATGTGATAGGTGTTGAGAGATGACAAGCTAGGATTAAACTCTGAGGTGACACAGTGGCACACTAAACAGGAGAGAATGTGTCTGCGTCAACCTTCTCTTAGTGTGGGCTCCGCACACACAAACACATGTGCATAAAAAAATCACCCATGATTCACACCACTATGCCACTCATTTTTCCTCCTCATTGCACCCGATTTCATCAGACTTGCATGTTTCATCTTGACCTGCACAAGGGTAGACTGACTACGACAGCAATGCAGATGAGTGGGTAAGAAATGTAAAGCTTCCGTTGTATACTAAGCTCTGACAGGACGAGAATAAAGATGCAACTTTGTCTTCATGAATATGGGTCTTCCTATAAAATGAAGAAAGAGAAAAGGTCAAATTTTAATGGTAATGTTATTTTTGTTTTGTTGTTGTTGTTGTTTTAGTCCATAAACTAAAAGCTGCTATTGCAGGCTGATTCGGATGGTCAAATTTGCTTCAGTAGTAATTTTACAACGCAGTAGTTTTACATTAAAAATTAAGCAGAAAAATTAAAACATTCCTTAAATGTATCTTTAAACTTAGATATTTTAACTCAAAATTTAAGTATTTTAGCTTACAGTCCATGTTACCTTCAATGTCTCTATATGCTACTATACTCCTAGACATTGAGAAAAAGTCTTCTAGCAGCTAGATTCTCCAAGCTGTTTGGTGAAAACAGTTCGAGCACTTGTGATTATATCCAAAGTTTTGTCAAATAAAATATTAGCAATAGCAAAGCGAGATAATGGCTGTCTACAAAAAGTCTAAGCACAACTAAAGCCTACTGGCTATTTCTGAAAAATAAATTACATCCCAACTTCCTGTTTCAATAGGTCCTTTCAACATATGTTGCTTGTCAAGCTATGTCATTCAATCTTGAAAGCACACTTATGTTCTGACATCTCAGGCTTTTCCCTATTCCCTGAAATATGGGAAAGGTACAGCTGAAAGAATAAAATTCAATTTGCTCTTTAAAGGTCAACTTTCTAAATGTTCCATTTGCACGGTTTATGAAAAAGATTTCCCTTGATTTGCATGAATATTTAACAAGCCACCACAAACAGCTTAACCTGAGTATATCACGGGCTCCGTTTCTTACATTTCTCAATTTTAGCTAAAAAAAATCTCCATGAAAGAAATCTGTATGCAGTATGTTATGGTTTTAATGCATAACATGAAATATTTCATTATGCAAATTAGAAGAACATTTTGCTAAAATGGATTAAAATGCACATTTCAAAGATGCATTTTCATGTGAGTGGTTGCCTCCCACACACTCACCTGATGACAGCCTGGCTCCACTTCAGGGGTAACACCCCTGGCCTGAAAAGGCAAAACATAATGCCGTTGCTGCTGGGGACTCTAAGAATAAACCACACAGTCCAGTCACAGATAAGGTTACCTTGAAACCCGTCCTCCACTCTCTCCCATTTTTCCTGACCCACACACATCATGGGCTGGTAACAAACATAAGGACAACCTAGGGCTTGATTTGCTCTTTACACTGCCTAGCCTTTTTTCCCCTTCCTGCTGGTACTTTGTCACCAGCTGAAAGTGTATAGTTTTTTTCCTATGCCACTTTGAGCAACAGGTGCCCTTTTTGCTTCCTTCAAGGGGGCCCTGGCACAAGCATAAGTTTTACTGGGACTCTAACAGGAAAGGCACAGAAAGTCACTGTGGTGCTTTTGATTGGAAAACTATTCCGGACCGGGGAATTGACTCTTGAGATTGTGCTTTCAGCCTGTTAGTGCATGAGAGAGATGGAAGGTACTGTCAACTTCATTTTCCAGTTACATTTCTAAGTGTATTTAACAATAAGGTTGCATAAGTCAAATAAATGTTAGTGTATGTTATGTAAATTGCGCTACTAGCAGCATACATCCAAGATCTTTAAGTTAACTTAGTCATTTAGTCAAGTTAACTGTCTCTTAGATAGTAACCATCTGCTTTGGAGGGGAATTTTGAGGTTGAAAGCAGCTAAAAATACACCATATCAAATGGCTCTATGGGAATCTGTAGTCCTTTGAAGTAGGCTTCTGATGTTGTTGCAGATTTTAAAGTTTTTTTTTTAAATGTAGTGTTATCAACAGAAAAACAGTTCAATCAGCTAGAGAGGAAATATATTTAAAGCAATAGTTGACCCACATTTTTTTAATCATTTACATTTCAAACAATTCATTAACTAATTTACTTACCCTCATGCCGTTCCTAACCCATTTGACTTTATTTCTTATGTGGAAGACAAAAAGAGAAATTACAAAGTTTAGTCACTATTTTTTAATGCACTTGCAATTAAATCTTCAAAAAGGACATAAATTCACCATAAAAGCGATCAATGCAACTTGTATATTCTTCTGAAGTCATTGCAACAAGATCACAAGTCAATGGTTTTGGTTTAAGATTTGGACTAGCATAAAACATGAATAAATCACTCACTGAAAAGATTTGATTCAAAAGAATGATTCATATACAAATCAGTTATCACTATTTCTCTCAATAATGGCAGATGTTAAGATTATCAGTGACCGACAACATATACTTTGAAAACTTGGAATAAAGTTACAAAACTGAAAAGCTTCAGTCCACATTGAAAGCTGAAGGTTTCAGTGTATCTGCAGAACATTTTCATTGATAGTTGTCATTTAACTTCTAGATTTAGAAGTGCGGTATTCTCAAAGGTTTTCCCAAGAAACTGAAACTCTGTCAGTTCCCAAACAAAACAAAAAAAGAAAGAAATGCGTTTAAAAAGTTAGAAATCTTTTTAAAGTCATTATCAGTGACTTGAGATAGAGTTTCCAAAAAAAAAAAAAGCCAATTACTGACGTCAAGGGCCATCTCAAATAAGCCCCAGTCTTGTATGAAATGGCTAAATGTTGCAAAGACTTTAAAGTAAATTTGATATTCTGATTAAACTGTGAAATGACTCTCAGATCAGCCTGAATAAATTATATTTAAAGTGACACTTGAAGGAATAGCGTTGCAGAGTGTTTTTTTTTTACTGATTTCATTGTCTCAACATCTGTCATTTACAAACCTGGGATTAGTTGGATATCCATACACGGATCTTAGGAGGACAAGGTCTTATATTGAAATAAGCAATGAGAATTATTTTTTATTTCTTGTGCCCCTTTCGGGTTTACAACACAGCAAGAGTTGAAGTGGCATTTGCGCACCGTGTTGCCATGGAAAGATTTCTCCTAGGCCTTCTGTGTACACTACATGTGATCATATGTTTCTGTACAATCAGATACTGAAGCTTAGACAATCTGCAAGGGCGAAGTCATGATAACACGTAGAAAGATGCCGCAAAACTCCAAACCAGATGCAGCTAAGCATATGGTTACAGAAAAAGATTATTGAGTCAGCATTTGGATTGGACGTCTAATCCTAAATTTGACAACAGGGACCATGTGAAGAGCAGGTGGTCTTAGCTAACACTTCTGGTGTGTGACGTATATCAAACCCCCACACACAGGAGCACATCATTATCTGTGAGCCTGGAGTAGAGGTAGCAGAAAACACTAGTCCTCTGAGCAAAAGGGCCAGTATAAATAAGAACCACTGCCCTGATCTTGCCTCAGATTCACAATGGATCATCCACAAATACTTTTCTGTAAACACAATCAAAGTGGTCTGTGCAAGAATCAATCATTTACGATGACTTAAGTCAACAATATTGGCAAAGATTAATAAAATGGTCTAGTAAACTTTGCAGCACATATTATAAGGTTTATATTTGCTGTATTTTTGGACTCTCTTGCTGCCGCAATAATTTATATCAATTTAGAAAAGGGGCTTTTAAAGGAGCTCTGGCCAACAGATGACACATCGCCAGCATTCCTCTAGTGGCCTTGGAGATGTTTTAACAATGAAACATTGCAATTGCAGATGTGTGCCCTATCTACAGACAACAAGTTCAATCTCTCTGCCAGGCAATGCACTGATAAAGATAAAAAGCAAACATTCATCTGCTGTCTAGCTGTCTTTGTCTTTATAACTCTTATGTCCTGTCTGCACTAAGAGTGAGAAACGTGACAGAACTAGACAACTTAATGTGCCAACCCGATCTCACGGCAATTTGCACATATTTTATGAGGTGGCTAATTCGTACGAATTTGTACGACCACATTCGTACAAATTCATAAGATTTTTGTCAAATCATACGTATTTTACGAGTTGCACAATTTGTATGAATTTGTACGATTGACCTACACCTAACTCCGCCCCTAAACCTACCCATCACTGGGGTTTAGACAAATCGTATAAAATCGTACGAGTGAGGTCGTACAAATTCTTACGAATTAGACGCCTCGTAAAATATGTACGAATTGGTCATGAGATAGCGTTGAATGTGCATACATTAGACAGATTCTTTAAATAGCACTGAGCATCAAAAGCAGCTTCCATAGAAAAAAGTATGAAAAAAATATGCTATTGCCAAAATATATATATGAAAAAAAAATAAACAATGCTTTGTTTAGAGCAAAATACTGTTGAAATTGAAGTTGCAGCCACTGTGGCTCATTTATAAAACATAAATTACTAACTGTTGAAAGTGTGCAGACCAAATACTCTTCATTTTGTCTTTAGATGCTCTACACAGACAAAATAAACTCTTTGTAAACTATCACCAGCAGATTCCTTATTCCTTACAGATGGTAGTTAAGAGTAGCCAATCATCTGAATCATTCAAGTAGTTCACACAAAAATTTCTCAGCATTTACTTAACCTCATTTTGTTTCAAAATTGTATGACTTTCATTCTTTTCTGGAAAACAGAATAGATATTTTGAACATTTTCATCTGTTTTGGTTACTGTTATGGAAGTCAATCAGGCCCAGCACTTTCAAACTCCAAGAAGGACAAAGACAGAATGAAATTTCCCCGTGAGTTGTATATTGTAGTTCCCCTGAAGTGACACAATCAATTTGTGTGATAAATATTTTGATCAAATAAAGCCAAAACATATAGAGGAACTGACATAATTTTTTTTTATGGTCAATTATTAATTTAAATTTGTTCTTTGTACCTGGTTTGTTATTGGTTCACACTCTAACCATCTAAGCTCTAACACAACTAAGATGTCAACTCCACCCGTGAATACTACTGTATGAAACTGGACAAGATATTAACCATAAATAACCAGCTTGAACCAGTTTGAAACCATGTAGATTTTTTACCTGTCTTGTTTGCATTTATACATTTCCAAACCTCCATCTGTCTTAACAGCACGGTCCTCCACCACCATGACTACACTAGTCGATATCAAGAATGATGTGAGTCTACATCCAACATGTTCGTCCAAACGCACCTTAACTGATGACCTGTACACCACATTCAGCTCTCCTGTGGCCTGGATCCTCGTGCTGGCTCTCGTTGTAACCTGGTCAACCGTGGCTGTCATAATGTTTGGCCTGCTCGACAGCAAGGGTCTTGAAGGTAGGTCCAGGGCTCTTATATTGGTCTAATTCCCTTCGATGGGGAGTTATTTTGGTACAGTTGTCCCTGAAGAGATTGTAGCTTGGGCGCAGAAGTCAATTTTTACATGATTGGGGTCTTTATATTATTTATTAACTCTCAGCTTAAAGTAAAACATGACTCAGATGAGGAGTTGGATGTGCGGATGAGTTTTTATGATTTGATCGAATATTATATTTACTTCAATCATTTCCATAAAAAAACAAATCTCCTATGGATTTTTTTACATTGAAATGCAACATGAAACTAATTTCAGCTCAAGAGACAAATAAATCTGTTTACTTATTAGCCTATATTTAAAAATATGTAGGCTAAGTTTATCACAAACATCATAAATTTAGACCTCATTTCATATGGGCTTTTATGAGGGACATAAAACAGTATGGCATCATAAAAATGCTTCCGACAGGACTTTCATCAGGAATAAAATAACATAAATGGGATGAACACCATTTTGATTCTAAGTGCAAAATGGCCCTAAAAAAAAATCATACACATGCTGCAGTGATGTTAACAAGAATCTGAAATTCTCAAAGCAAAAATATACTGGACTTTTTAACTCAAAAAGTGCACAGTATATCATTTCAGAGACTTAAAACCATCATTTTATTTGAGCCAGCATGACATCAATAAGCTTTGTGCCAATTGCTCCATTCCACCCTATGATACTCAACATCCATGTGTTGACGTCTACTTTGCAATATTGCTTTCAATAAGCCTCAAATTATTATCTTCAATCAATTTATTTTACTTTAACATCGATAACTATGCTTTGAAAGCACTGAAGCGTGACTTCGTTTATCAACTGTTCTGTATTGAACGGCAACACCTCTTTGCCATGCACAATGATTTTAATTCTTTTTTCATTAAATGCATTGAGCAAAACAATAATATTTCACCTGTAGAATATTAAAGAATTATTCTATGTTGCAGATAAGGAATATATACTTTAATTTCCCTCTTAAAGAAGAACTAAGCCTGGAGAAATGGGCTACACAATATAGAATCTTATACTATCTATACTTTTTTTCCTGCATGCCATGTGCAGGGATCCAGATTAAAAAGAAAGAAAGAAAGAAAGAAAGAAAGAAAGAAAGAAAGAATCCAGATTAAGAAAAAGATTTCTGCATTGAAACAAAGAGCAGGCATGTTCCTTTATCATCATAGATCAGACAGAAACCAGCACATTTGTGCTCTGAACTCTCTGCACTTTGTCCTCAGGATAAGTTAAAAACATCAAGGCATTCATTCAGTTTGAGCTCACTGTATCTTAATTTAATCATTCATCTGCATGGCTTTGTGTCTCTTTTATTGATTTCAATGGTTCAGCAGCATTGGCCAGAGAAAACGGTCTGTCTATTGGAATTATCTTTTATAGATATCCAATTTATCTTTTTTTTTTCTCTCTGTAGGATTGAAACAAATGTGACACAAAAACAGATAATTATTGTGGTTATAAAGCATGTTAGATTATTGGTCTAATTTTAAATTGCAGATTTTGGCATCTTGGCAAATCTGATCATCTTGAAACACAGCTGAGAACTCTAGAGGGGTCACGTGTGAGATTATAGGGTCTTCACATTTGAGAAGCAGAAGACATAATTAAAGTTTGAATTTTCTCTCATTGTATTCTTATAACTGTCTAGAGATATAAAAAAAAAAGTAAAAAAAAAAATCGCAATTGTAATTTTCCTTTCCTGTGAGTTTACGTCACACTCAAGCACCCAAAAATTGTAAATGTTTTCAGTTTTGAGTGTGAGCGCTTAGACGGCAATATGAATTTCCATGAACTAGGTTAAAAAGTTAATCAAACCAATGTCACTGAATTCATCAGTATTGCATTAGCATTTCTAGGTAAAGGAGATGTCACAATAACGTTATGAGGCTTGAATTTCAATGCAGGCGTAAGCAGACGTGTGAAAAAGAAAAGAGTGTGACAATTTAATTTGATATGAACCAGTAAATGGTCTAAAAAAAAGAGACCATATAATACAGTGACTTATGTAACACATTCACACGTATGTATCCTGCCTCTTACATCAATTAGTTTTCTCACAAAATGTTAATGTTTGCGTTTTCATTTACACTCAGCCGAAAGTGTTTTTGTAATCTCTGTGACATGGATAAACATGTCTCTTTTCACACCTACCCTGTGATTTTGTGCCATAAGTGTATTGTGTTTTATTTATAATGGTGGCTACATTATCCTGCCTAGAGTTTGGAGCATGTTCAGTGAGGACGACCCAATGAGAGCATGTGTGTACATAACCTTGTGTGTGTGTTATTATCCCACACCTCTGCTTCTGTGTCTCTCATCCTTACAGGACCCCAGCCACACCATGTCAGGAAAACATTAAAGGAAGCAGCTAGCCTTAGAGGCAAGCCATCTTATATCTTACACGTACAGTAGTGGTCTTGGTAGGCAAAACATTTGAAGTTGTTATTTAAATGACTAAAGCAAGGTCATTGTAAGGTATTAAAAATGTGACTAGAAAAAAACTAATTAACTGTAAATTTAATTCAGTCATCCAGAACAGCATCTTCCAGCAGCATTCTTAAGAGATATAAACCCTTTACAATGTCAAGGTGAATGTATTTGTAGATCTATAAATGTGATGTGTGCAATTTTCATTGGCCCTAAAATATTGACTCCTTTCCCAATTTAATTTGGAAAAAAATAAGTAATTCACATGTCGATTCGGCAGAAAAACATTGCAATCAATGGTGAGACTTCTGTTTGCCTGGTTTTTAAACACCTATTTAATTACTTACATTGAAAGAAATAACAAATTTCAACAACTGATATAATGAATTATGATTAAGCAATATCAACCTAATAGACTTTTTAGATTTACAATGTTTTGAAACTAAAATAGCTTTACTGCACATCTAATGTAAATTCACAAGCTGATTTTAACACATTCTTGAGAATTTTATAATGGCTACAAATAGCTGGCAGCCAGAATATTCTATAATCAAATACTAATTTATTCTAATGGGGTAGTAAACATCTGGTAAAATGGCTATAACTCGGGTCATGCTGTTTGCCTGCTAATAACTGCAACCAGACAGGCACTTCATGATGATGTGTGAAATATGAGTATTCCTGTCAAAGAGCAGTGGAAAGCAGGAAAACTCAAGAGTCTCCCTAAATGAAAACACGTTTTTCTGACTTGGCATTTATATTTGTATCGGCATATGCAAGCATACACCTAGCTTGTTTTATGTGGATGTTCAGCCTTTTTCAGTGCAGAATTTTACACTGCAATGATTAGGTGGTCTTACTGAAGATGCCATTCAGGAATGATAGCACACTGATAATCTGAAAACAAAAGCAGCATGCAGTACATTGACAAAAGTATATACATTATAACACCTGCTTCTGATACAATTATTTGGCTATTGCAACTAGAAAACTAAACATTTTCCAATGTTTTTACATTTAATACATAAATAATTTTTAATTTCTACTATCTATTCACTGTAAGAGCAAGATATATCTGTATAGAGAAGCAAAGAAACATATATATATATATATATATATATATATATATATATATATATATATATATATACACACACACACACATACAGTTGTGCACATAAGTTTACATACCCCTTGCAGAATATGATACAAAATGTTCATAATTTTAACAAAATAAGAGGGATCATGAAAACTGCATGTTATTTTTTATTTAATACTGTCATGAATAAGTTATTTCACATTACAGATGTTTATATACTGTACTCCACAAGACAAAATAAAACTGAATTTATAAAGATGACACCATTCAAAAGTCTACATACCCTTGGATCTTAATACTGTGTGTCATTTCCTGGAGTTTAACTGCCTGTTGTTCTTCTGAAAAATCCCCAGCTCCTGCACATTCTTTGGTTTTCCAGCATCTTCTGCATATTTCACCGCTTTTTCAGCAGTGACTGCATGATTTTGAAATCCATCTTTTCAAACTAAGGACAATTGAGAGAATCACCCTCCGGCTCTTAATGCATTGTGTTGCCTTCTTGAGCATCAATAAATGTTTTGACCTTTTGTAATTCTTATGTATGAGTCCCTCAATTGCCCTCAGTTTGACTGCTGGAAAGTGGTCAAATATGCTGGAAAACCAAAGTATGTGCAGGAGAGGATTTTTCTGAAGAGCAACAGACAGTTGAAATGTTCAGGACAAACAAGGGACTCGTGAACAACTAACAAAACTTTGTAAATTTTCATTATCCATCCATTTAGCAACAAATATGACCATTTTGCATATTCTGCAAGGGGTATGTAAACGTATGTGGACAACTGTATATATATATATATATATATATACATAACAAGTGAACAAACTGTCAATGATTTTGAAACCACAAATGGTTAAAGCATTCACTTTTCACATACTTTTGGCCATTTAGTGTATTTTGTTAGTAATTATTTTTGCACTGTATGATATAGAGATAAATATTTTTGAGTGGTTTTGAGCATTGAGATTCAAAAGACTGTGAAAGGTTTGAGGTTTTCTCTGTTGTTAGAGCTGGTTTAAAGAGAGGTTTGAGTGAACGTATGTTGAATGCATTGAAACGTGTCTTAAGATGCCCTGTCTAAAACATGCTTTTAGGAGGTATTCAGCACATCAGCCCTGATCCCATGAAGACAGTGAGTGAAGCCATGGAAGACTCTACTGATTGGATAACATCAACCTTGACTTTTATGACTAATTTGCTAGCCCCGGAAGAGGAGGAGGAGGAAGGTATAGTAACTTGTAGCCTCCATTCAACATTAACAGCACGATTCCATAACAAAGTGTTTAGTGTAATATCAACAGCATCTCAGAAACCACAGACTAACCCACAGTGGTTTGATGACGAGCCGTGTGTACTAATAGGTCTTATTAGAAATCTGAGCTGGCTTTTAAGGTCACGTTTTCCTCCTTCTACAGAAAAAAAAACAAAAAACAAAACATGCTTTAAATGGTTTCCCAAAGGGATTAAATAATATCATGGATCATTTTTGTGGCAATATTTTATTTCAAGCAATCTATATTCTGATACATTATCACCTTGAAAATGTTTCACATCTGTTACAAGACTATCCAAAAGTACCCATAAAGGATGGTACAGTAGACTCGTAGAATAGCAAACAATGCTGCCATTAAAACTGACACTTTTATTATAGGCAAATATAAGCCTTAATCTTCAATCAAAATCTCCAAAGATAAATAAAGCCTATGCTATGAAGATTAAATATGTCTTATGAAGTTATGAACCCACATTTTAATGTCATTTACTGTCTGGCTAAGTACCAGTGACCACAGAACAGTAATCAATTAATAAACTCCCACATCTGCTCAAGACTCATAATTAGACAAACATGAAGAGCTACATGATTTACATTACTACATTTAGTAACATTATAGCACATGAGTTTGGAATCTTCCTAGTCGAAATACAGCAGAAATAAATGTTTATGGAGCTGTCAGAGGACAAAGTACGTACACATATGTACAGTGAAATTTTCAGAAACATTCATAAAGAGAGCTCAAAGCAAAGAGACACAATAGTGACATTGCCAAGATTGTTGAACCAATAACGCGCTTGACTAAGATTCCTCATAAAAGTCACCTTGAGGTAGTCATTTAAAATAAATGCATGTGGATTGACTTCCACATTGCTTCAGCAGCTCCAGTTATCAATGAATGCTTTTCAAATTGATGGTTACCTCACATACCAACAGAATCTTAAGTGGGATATATCATCTGGCAAAAAAGAAAAGAAAAAAAAAAGAGGCAAGAATGCAAATTAGCTTATACAAACTTCTAACAACACTATGTACACACAGATTATACATTTACACTGTTATTTATTTATATATAACAAATGCATAACTTCCCATTACCAGTGGCATTCCATAGCTTCTTTAATGCCCAGACAGCCAATCGCAGTGTGTTGGTAGGCCACCGTTTTGAAACTTGTTTAATGTATTTATCTGAGGTACGAGTCATTCACAAGCTCCTAGTGCAGGTGTTGAACTTAATCAAGTCTTTTAAATTGCTGCCAACGATAGGATGATAGATTATTTTGGCTCCCTGTGCACTTTAGTAGACCTATTCCCTGCTTGAGGCAGGATAAGCTGCTTCAGACGCTTTAGTACGTGAGTGAAGTAAATGATTCACTTTGAATCGTGAACCTATTCAGATCATTTGTTAAATCCTCTAAACGATTCATTAATGAGAACTGTTTCATAAGTTTGATTCGAATGATTCATGTGACTCCCTAGTTTTGATTGCAAACGGCTGACAGAAATAGGAAAAGATTAGCTTATTAAATACTGTGAGGTAAAATGTTTTTCCGACAGTGAGTCATCAATATATTGTTCTGTTTCAGCATCCTGTGGAGTGTGGTCTGTTTAATTCAAGTTCCAACTCATGAGCTTAAAGTAAACTCTTAAAGCTGCAGTTGGTTATATTTTGACGCTCTAGCGGTTGATAAACAGAACTGCTTGCGTCTTGCGGAAGAACATTGTAGCCGGAACTACTTCTCTCTGTTTATGTCTATGAAGAATCACAAAGGTACTGGGTTACTCCGCCGCGGTACCCCTGAAGCAATCTAAAATAGTCCGAATATAAACACTTATTATAGGTGTACCCTAGTGATTCAGGAACGGCTAAAAACACGGTTTGGAAAATGGATTCATGGTGTACTCACTTATTATATACATTTTGTATACTTTGCACACAAAAAAAAGTTACGGACCGCAGCTCTGATTGGTTGTTTCTTACGGGAGCGGAGATAGGCCAACAGCCTTACAGAGTTACAGAGTTACAAACAAATCCTTGTCATTTAATATTATTGTATGACCCTGATGTATTGTTTTTATGCACTTGCAATGAGGTCAAGAAAGAACTTCAGGGTCAGGAGCAGGTTTGTGCAAAATTCTTAATTAAATAATTGACTCCCTTCCAATTCAAAAGTTGACAGGAATGACAGGAAGAGTAATTCACTGAATTGCAATTTAAATTATGCATTCTGGAAAATGATGTGTTCAAATTATCAGTTCAATACAATATGCATTTCCATATATGTGGCATTTCAGTGTCAGTTATGAATGGTGCACAACCTGATTTACTAGATTTGACAGTAGGCTATACATATACAGTAATGGGAATTTATGAAAATAGCACAGATATTCAAAACGTAAAGCAATTTCATAATCTTTTCTGTAAATTAGAAATATAATATAGATAAATACAGATGTATTTTTGTATCAGACTGAGTAAAACAGGCTCGCCAGATCAAATCAAACAGACAAACAAGCTGATTAATTAATCATTTGAATTGTACACATGCAAAAGCATTACCAGGCATAAAGGTAGCTTCACAATTATTTAGATTTAAACCTGTTATCTGCATGCAAATTAAATATGTAAGTGTGAAAGACAAAGATTGCACAAAAAAAAAAAAAAAAAACACTGTGTGTGTACTGGTGTTGGCATGCCCTTTTTCTATTTTATAGAAGACCTTCAGGGATATGGGAATAAAATGCTGTGGATCGCAGACAAGCCTTTTCCCATCTCTGAGCCACATTTATAATTTATGCAACTCTCATCAATGTTTCAAAAGATCTATTTTGTAGGTTCTTCTCTAACACTGTCTTTTGTCTTCCTTCCTCTTTTACCGATTTAGGTGAGCGTCATTTTGTGAGGAAAAAAGGTTAGTATCAAACTCTGTGCTTCACTTTGATCATGTAGCCTAGACAAATAAGAAATGCCAACTTTGGCTAGCAGGCCCTGGATTGAGCATCTCTGACAGTCACTGTGCCATATAAACAATTGCATTTTTGTACCGTGCATTAAACCTCACAGTATCCAACTAACTTAATCAGTTTTTCTTATGTTCTGTGTCTCTCTCCTCTAGGAGAATTCTTGCCACCGAGGAAAAAAGGTTTGTGTCTTGATGAGCGCTTGATGAGATTGCATTCATTAGAGAACACATAAACTATCAGCATAACAGATAACAGTTTGCTTGTATCTGTAATTAACATATTTATATTACAGTTGCATTAGGAGGGCAAGCATTAGAGTATTTTGTGGAGAATGGGCACTAAGCAGTCATTGATTGCGCTGTTACATTCAGTGCCATTCATAATCATTTTCCTTTGTTTTCACACACCCTAATTGTGCTCCCATGCTAATCAGTGTTCCATAAAGCTGCATGTATTAGTCCATTAACAACTTCATGAAATGATCATTAAGCCACCTCTAAATGGCAAAGCTAATGCAATCAGAAAGCATCTAAACAACATTATTAGTTTCAGCTTATGCAAATGTTTGTGAATAAAAGTCGTCTCATATATATACTAAAAGTCTGTATTTGATTATACGGGTGACAAATTTCCTATCATTTGTCATATTAACACTTAAGGGGACTCTGCAAGCTTCATAAATTGGTGTGGCCCAGTTTTGCTTTAAAGGAACAGTCGGTAATTGCTAAAACAGGGACACGTAAGAGACCAAGAAATTAGTTGTGCACTCCTAAGGCATATAGGCAATGTCACTGGAGGACTATGATATATTGTAATTATTGTTCTAAGAGGATGCTATACACCGTGCAGCAACACAGTAATTTCAGATGCTGTGAACTGCCCCTTTACAATGCCTGTTATTGTAAAATGTTCAAATAACCTTCTAAAGATGCTATGATATGGGTAAAGACCATTTTCCTTCCTGTGTAGAAAGAGGAAATTAGGGCGGGACATATTTTTTAAATAACCACAGATTATGTGCTGTACTTTTATAGACAAAAACCCGGAAACCAGTTAGCATTTTAGCCCTTCTGGTTCAATCACCCTGAAGTCAGTGAGTTTTCTAAGTTGATTTTTGTTCAAATGCCTGACATAAGGTCTGTGGATAACACAAGCTTTTATTTTATGACGTAAAATACATCAGTAATACCCCCATGTGATTTTTAAAGCTTTTACTTGTCTTGAAAAAGGACTGGCTGAATGGGACAACAGAAGTTGTCAGGAACATTAAACGTCATCATCCCAAACAGAAAATAAATCTTGAATTCACTAGTCCACTTTTAAAGCTTCACTGTGTTCATAGTACTCTTGCAAACTACTCCAACTCAAAATTTGAGAAAATATATATTTATATATATATATACAGTATATAAAGACGAAAAGAGCTGTCAGAAACCTACTGGTGGTGACATTGAAGTCATGCAACCATGGAATAGTTTGTTTATAGCTTACATTTGACATTTTACATTTGCCAAAAAGGACAAAAGTTGCATTAATTTGTGAAGATTGTCAAAATTAGCACAATGGGTAAGAATCATAAACTTTTGTTGGTCACGGAGCTTAATTTCTGCAATAATCCAAAAGCCAATGTCAAGGATACCAGGTTGGTCTTCAAAAATGCATAATTACTACATACTCTATAGATATATAAAGATGTGTTTACACTATACACTAAAATTATTTTTATGATTATTATTTGAGCATTTTGAAGACCTCATTAAGCTGTTACTAGGAATTCAAAACTGTCACATATGTTACAACAGGTAAGAAAAGATAACCACAATTTCAGTTTCATGCCTACTTTAACAGACACTGACTAAAATATACAAACATTTGTAATTCTGCCAAGTACTGAATATCATTATGAGGTCTCATCAAGTTATGATTGATGTACTCCTTTATCAATCAATCATTTGCACACTGAAGGGATTATGTCAGAGTTAAACACTAATTTGCAATATATAAGTCTTATTATATGTTATCCATTACAGCTTGATCCATTACACTGATATTTCTGAAAACCTAATGATATAGTTGCAGAGATATGGGCCAAGGAGATGTTAGAAGACGAAGGGGATTATGAGGAGGAAGAGGAAGATGAGGTGCTTGCTCTTGAAGAGGAGGGGGAAGAAGAAGAAGAAGAATATGGGGATGAAGAGGAAGAAGAGGTAGAAGAAAGTGATGAGGAGATCGTAGAGGAGGAAGAAGAGGAGGAGGAATTAACAAAGGAAGCAGTGGTGGAGGAAAAGAGAAAAGAGGAGGCTGAAAAAAAGGAGAAAGAGGAAGATGATGCTCATAATGAGGAAGAAAAAGAAGATGAAGAGGAGGAAGCAGCAGCAGAAGTTGTGCAGAAGGAGGAGGACAAAGAAAAGGAGGAAGAGGAGGCTGATGCAGATGAAGAAAATGAAGATGAAAAGAAGGGAGTAGCAGCAGAAGCTGTGCAGAAGGAGGAGGAAACAGAAAAGGAAGAAGAGGAAGCTGATGCTGAGCAGGAAGAAGAACATGAAGAGGAAGCTGCTGCTGCTCCTGCTGTCAAGAAGAAAGATACTTCGATCCCTGCTGATTCTGATGAGGAGAAAGAAGAAACTGCAGAACAAGTCACTTCTAAAGAAACCGAGAAAAGAAAAAAAGATACTCCTGCTGATGATAAAGATGATGACCAAAAAGATGACCAAAGCGAGGAAAAAGATGATGACGATGAAGCCCAAGAGGCTGATATCGCCATAGCTGTTGGTATTATAGCTGATGCTGGTGCTACAGTCGCTGATGTTGAAGTGCAAGAAACTGGTGAGGAATCTATACTTCTTAAAGCTGATGCCAATTCAAAGCTATTAACAACCATAGAAGAGAGTGCTGCTAAAGCTGATAATGCAGTGGCTGATTTAGCTGACTCACAAGATGGCTTAAGCGCTACTGATGACCATGATGATAAGATGATAAAAGAGCTAGCTGACGATCATGGTGAGGTTACAGAAGACGGTCTTGAAGATGAGACTGGTAATGGACTGATAGACGCTGACTCTGAGAAAGATATAACACGTGAAGTTGAGGGTGTTTTTGAGGAGCCTGAGCTAGCCGATGATGTTGCAGATAAGGAGGAGCAGGAGCAAGAGGGAAAAGAGGAGGGAGAGGAACAGATAAGGGTTGAGGATGATGATGATGATGATGATGCTGCTGCTGCTGATGATGATATTATAGTAACAGCACCTGTAGTTAGTTCTGACGCAGGTGGAGATGAGACAACAGTGGTGGCTGATGAAGATGGTGACTCTTCACCCGAAAAAGGTACCAAGATTATGGTTATTGACTCTAAAAGATCATTTATTTTGTTTTGTTTGTTTGTTTTTTAAATGTGTCTAGCCAGTGATCCCTGAACAACTCTTTGGTTCTTTTTAGTGATTCAAAAGCATACAGTGTGACCAGCGTAGTCTGATTTCCAAAGGAACGAGTCAAAGTCTGGTCTTTTTAGTGAACCAAAATAGAGCGCATCCAGCGTAGTCCAATTCCCAAATGAATCACTCTGAAATGGTTAATTTTAGTGAATAAAAAACATAGAGCACAAGTAACACTTTAGAATAAGGTTCCATTAGTTAATGTTAATTAATGTATTAATTAACATGAACAAACAATGAATAATACATTTATTACTGTATTTATTCATCTTCGTTAATGTTAGTTAATGAAAATACAGTTATTCATTGTTAGTTCATGGTAATTCACAGTGCATTAACTAATGTTAACAAGCACAACTTTTGATTTAAATAATGCATTAGTAAATGTTGAAATTAACATGAAGACTTATAAATGCTGTAGAAGGATTGTTCTTGCTTAGTTCATGTTAACGAAAGTAGTTAACTCACATTAAAGGTGCTGCATGGAACTTTTGTAAAAAAATATTTTTTTACATATTTATTAAACCTGTCATTATGTCCTGACAGTAGAATATGAGACAGATTATCTGTGAAAAAAATCAAGCTCCTCTGGCTCCTCCCAGTGGTCCTATTGCCATTTGCCGTTACAGACCGCTCCCGGTAAGAAATCAACCAATCAGAGCTGCGGTCCATAACTTTGTTTGTGTTCAAAATGTAGAAAAATTTATATAATAAGCGAGTACACCATGAATCCATTTTCCAAACCGTGTTTTTAGCTTGTCCTGAATCACTAGGGTACACCTATAATAAGTGTTTATATTCGGACTATTTTAGATTGCTTCGGGGGGTACCGCGGCGGAGTAACCCAGTACCTTTGTGATTCTTCATAGACATAAACAGAGAGAAGTAGTTCAGGCTACAATGTTCTTCCGCAAGACGCAAGCAGTTCTGTTTATTAACCGCTAGAGCGTCAAAAGTTACCTACCACAGCTTTAACTAATGGAACCTTATTCTAAAGTGTTACCTACAGCACAACCTACATTAATCCAGTTTCTGATAGAATGACTCTGTGTGGAATATTTTGTTTTATTTTTTATGATTCACAAACATATAGCACTACTAGTGTAGTCTAATTCTTGAGCCAATCACTCTGAGCCACATTATTTTTAGTAAATCAAAAACATACAATGAAGCCAATATAATCTGTCTTCCAAACAATTTACTCTAATACTTTGACTCTATTTGGTGAATTTATTATGCTTTTTCATTATAATTTTATAAAATAATGAATGGACTATTTTAACACATTTGTTTTTTTTTTTATATTGGATTGTTTTATAGCCTATATATACTGTATAAGGCCAGTTTTTGGATTGCATTTATTTATTCCTTAATAGTACTAAAAAATAGGAACTGTTAAGAAACCATAACAAGAATTGGAAATTGGAACTCTTTATATATCCTCAAGAATTCTTTACAATTCCTATGTGTAGGTTTTCTCAATTTTAACTGAATACTTTAGTCATTTAGACATCACTTGCTATCACACAAAAATAGTTCAGTATAAGTTTCTGCTATACATATCCAAATATGCTTTTAAGAAGGGACCCCATTTGAGTTTGTTGAAGACTAATTCATGCTGAGTGGATCAAAGAACAGCAGCTAGTGCATTGCCGTTCAGCTGCCAGTGAAACAGTTAGAAAACATAAGAGACTGCTTTCGTGTCATCTGTCACCAAACACTTGTCTCGAAAAGGGTCATTCAAGGTCATCAAAGTTCTGGATGATGAATGAAAACACTGGAAAGAGATTAAGCCAATATGCACTTGCAAACGAGAGAAAATCAAAATAGGTTATTGTAGCTAGAATGAGTAAAAAGCTAGGAATAGTGGTTATAGTCATAGTTTTAGCTGGAGCAACACATAAAGTTAATGGTAAGTTATGCATACTGCCTATACCTTTTGCTTTTTACTTAGGTAGTCAAACAAAGGGCAGCTTGACTAACTTAATTTATCTGATTCGCTAATTGCCTTTGCACAAAGCCAAACCACCTGTTCCATCTCCTAACTCACCGCTGATGATGCAAATGCAATCTGAAGGATCAGTCTCAGTAGAATAATTGAAAAAAAAAAAAGATTCTATTTGCAAATTAAATCTGATTATATCTCTTTGTCAAACACTAATGCAATCTAGCCACCAACAAAGGGGACATTTTAGCTCCCGCCAAAATCACTTGGAAGAGTTCAAGAATAATAGGTCAAGGGAAAATGAATTTTTACTGTTTACTAAAGGTTGGAAAGACTTCGAAACAAAATCATGCATACTTCTTGTGATCTATCCGGTGAGCTTTATAAATATGTTTGCTTTCCTTTCAAAGACATAACAACCCTGAAAGAAGAGGAGAAAGATGAAAAGGATGAAAGCGCAGAGGAGGCGGAAATCGCTGAAAAAGCACCAGAACCAGAACCGGTCCCTAAAGGTAACAAACATAGCAACAGTTTGCTTGCATGAAGCATATAAAATGAACCAGAATTAAAATGAGAATATCATGCCAACACTAATGAGCTCCAAGGTCTCACTAAGGAGCTCAAAAACTGTGGAGGAGTGGTGTTCTACAACAGGCAGAAGTCTGATGGAGGTGGATGATGGGAGAAGAGGGCAAGTGTGTGTGTGGCTGTGGATGTGAGGGTTGAGCAGACCCTTAGGCCTTAAACTTTGATCTCCAACGACTTCCTTATAGCTATTTTTCCCCATCTACTTCACAGCATTAGGATGATGTTGGTGTGTGTCTAGTTGCTTGATGTTCTGCACTGGTCTCTGCTGCACTCTCAGAAAAAAAAGGTACAAAAGCTATCACCTGGGAAATTTATTTTCAAAAAGTACAATTTGTAAATTTTTAGGTACAAATATGTACACTTCAGGTGTTAATACTTACCTTTAAGGAACTAATATGCACCCTTTAGGTACAAAGGTATACCCTTTGAAAAGGTACCGCCACAGTGACAGATTTTGTACATTGTTTTTCTGTGTGTATAAAAAGACAAAAAAAAAAAAAGTACTTTCTCAGACTCAGTTATAGATCAAAGGGGTCTGGCCTCATTTATTATATCCTTGACTGTTATAACTGTAATGTTAAAGTGACCATTTATTGAACTTTATTTATTGAGCTGAATATTTAAGAAATGCTATATATTATAGTTTATTTGTTTATTTATTTAATAATAATTATTCATTATTTATTAAAATATGTATTTTCAATGATCAATTAATAATAATTTTAATTAGTATATAGGCCATGTATACAGATGTTTTTAAAAATGCACTTTCTTTCTTTCTTTCTTTCTTCAACAGTTTTTAAACAGTTCTTGAAATTAATATGTACTATTTTTAACTGAAGCCATATTTTTCATTATTTACCTAAAATACATATTTTAAAGATAATGCAAAAAAGGTGTAACCTCAGCCATGGTGAAATGAACATTATAAAAGCACAAGGATCTCTATAATATGATTTCCTCCTGTGAGATGTATTCCTCCCTTTCCAATTATTCTTGTTATTTGATTTATCGATATGGTGTTGAACTAGAATTTTTCTGAATTCCTCCTGAGGGCAAAAGATTCTACTGGGTATCAGATTAAAATCTGGAGAGGAGATTGGGGATAAAGCCATGTGTGTATTGCAAGATGGAAAACTAATCCCACTCTGAGACAGTGTGTGACAGAGCAGTATCACAGACTCACAGATGAGTTCAGAGTACTGACTGCTGCTGCTTCTGTCTGGGAACAACAGAATGAAGTGTACTTGTGCCTGTAGAGACAACAGTGGAACATGGTGAGACTGTGGTTACACACAGTGCAGAGAACTGATACTTATACAGAGAGATTCAAATACATTTCAAAAAGGAGAAAAGCTCTCTAAACTGTCAATTCAAGCGCACCCTATAACAAACATAACAAGTTGTTGCTAATGTTCTCTGACTTGTTACTAGGGAGTCACAACTTGGTAACTAAGGTGTTCTGAGATGCTGTAAACAAAATTATATTTTGTTATAAAGCAGCTCTTATTTTTTTCAGTTAAAGTCAGTTAATTGCTGATTCAGTGATGTTCTCATCCAGCTCAGTTCAGTTTTCTCCTAATTGTGTCTGTGCAAACAAGTCGATAATATCGGCAGATATAAAGTGTCCCCAAATAAGTGAGCCAAAAAAATCAACAGTGGCAAAGAACCCAAACTTCTTATTTGACAGAAACGGGGGATAAAAACCTTGGGAGAAACCAGGTTTAGTCATGGGGCCAGTTCTCCTCTGGCCAGATGAACCAAACATGGTGTGGTTTAGTTCAAGGCAGCATCAGAAGTCAGAACGTGGACTGGCATCACTCAAAACATCCATCCAGTGAAGATTGGAGTACATCACATGGTGAAAGAGTCAAAGCTGGGCACAGGGTCTATGCAGAGGACCTGGTTCTCATGGTCTTTGCTGAGGATTTTTGCCCAAAAATGGTAGATTGGTCTTAACAACCTTAGCAGCGATTCTGAAGACCAGGCAACTATGTAGCAATCATGAAGATAAAAAATTGCTCAAGTAAGCCTTAACAATTTATAATAAGATTATTTACATTTTTAGGCAAGGATTTGTCAAGACAACATTCGAACTTTAATAAAATTTGTTCAGAGTTTGTTTTCACCTTCATTGATTTTGCAGCAACATATTGATTTGCATTCAATCTCCTGCTGTTTGTGCACTGGACAGATTAAAAATGTATGTCGAGTTTGGGGGCATTTATGCACACTGAATATAATATGGCTCATGCAGATCTCAAGTTGACCTTTACCTTTATGAAGTGAAAGGAAATCATTTTATTTTAAGACATACCTTCATGAAATTTCCACAGCAACATCTCTGATCACTACAAATTTTATTTTATTTTATTTAAATAATTTTTTTTACAAAACAATGTATAATTCAGTATTCATTACACAATAAAGTGCATAATTATTACTCAGTAAATAAATGGCAGCAATACAATCTGATTATAATATGTTCAGTGTATACATTGGCTCTATCATATATATATATATATATATATATATATATATATATATATATATATATATATATATATATATATATATATATATATATATATATATATATATATATATATATATGTTTTTTTTGTTTGTTTGTTTTTTTTACAAAAGAGTGTATAATCCAGTATTCAGTAAATGTGTGTGCTTGTTTTGGCCCCATCATCAAGCAATATTTGGGAGTCTTTTTCCACCCGTTTCATGTCCAAAGATATCCCAGGATTGTATCATGCTGATCTGTTTCATTGACAAGGCTACCTCAAATAGATCTGACTTGTTTTTGACTTTACTATTTTGTACTTTAGTTCTTTAAAATGTTGTGCTCTGCAAAAAATTACAGCAATAACATCACCCCATTCCATTTACTACAGAGCGTACGCCAGAAAAATGAGAATCTCGGCCTTGCCTGCAGGCAAGCAGCAGATACTCTATCATTCCTCTATCAAGAACATCATTAGATATGTTTCACACAACAGAATAAATCCCTGCTGAGAGAAAGACTCCTGCTGCTAGGCGAGAGAGCAAAAATGTGGGACTTGAAGAGATCCATTTTGACCCATGGGGTTGAACAGTCCGCACAGAAAGCACAAATAAAGCACAAAAAGATCTGAACATCAAAGTTGACATTGTGTGGATGTGTGTGTGTGTGTGTGTGAACAAGTACATATCAGTGTCTTTTGTCTTTCTATTTTCTTTCTGGGCTGTAAGACTCACCTTTTGTTTTGTTTGCTTTATTTCTTAAAACAGCGGCAGCCAAGGAAGCGAAAGAAAAAGAAGCAGAGGAGCCTGTGGCAGAGGCTGAAAAAGAAGGTCAGTACATAATTAAAGTGCTGCTGTTGTCTCCAAATAGAGAAACTTTTTTATTTTATTTTATTTTATTTTATTTAAAAAGAAGGTCAGAGCAAAATTACAGTTTAAGTGCTACTACTGTCTCTAAATACGCATCTTATTTCACATTACATTTTTTATCCTATTTAATTTTTTATGAAAAAAAATGCAAATGCAAATTTACACAAATGTAATATATGAAGTTTCAATGGCAAATCAAAGTTATAGTCATATCTTATATATCCATAGTCATATCCTATAATATCCTACTTTACGCCTTTCAATGCCCCTGCTGATCTTAATAATCAGAAAAGAGTAAATGCATTTTGTTAGCTAATAAACTTTAGCACCAAAGGTCAGTGAGAAAACAGAGGAAGAAAGAATGCATGCTGTTTTAATAACACATATCATGTTCTCAGCTGCAGCGTTGAGTGATATCAAAAATGGCATTAGCATTTAAGGTTAAAGACATTTTGAATGACACCACCCTGTAATTCCCAGCGAGCATGTAAATAACATTATTCTAAGAGACTTTCTTGGAATTCTTGCAGCCGCTTAAAACATTTCCCTTCTTCTCAGCCATTATCTTCAGATTTGTTGTTACTGTTAATCTCCGTTTGTTGGCGAGGTTGTCAACCTGTTTTTATTTTTAGCTGGCATCCTTCTTGTTAAAATAATCCAATCTCTTTACTGATGGGGTGGTATTTAATCCAAAATTTGTCACATTAATTCTGGCAAAATTATGCAATCCAAATTTATAATGAAGGTGTCATATTTGTATCCTGTGATTTACTACCACCACTCTAAAAATAAATTTCAGTAATAACATTTTGATTTATGGATGTAAAATCTGGAATTGGCCTCTGATGTCATAAGCACATTATGGGTTTTAAAGATAATGACACTAATATATTCATCAGTAGAAGACATTTATCCTCGTGTTTAGCTGCCAATGTGATCTTTATCACCCTGTGTTGATTTAAACAAGGCTAATCTAACACATCTCTCATTAGTTTGTCTGTTTTTGAACAGTTTCACATTATTTCATGTACATCATAATAATTTTCAGATTTAGTATATTTTTTTGTGACTGATTCGATTTTGCTTTTTTTTCGAATAAGTCTGAGGGTGCCTCCAAAAAAAAAGATTTAGATTACCCAAACGAACTGAACCCTGACACCAAACGAACCCGTGTGTGCACAAAAAATGCTCATTTGGAAGTCCTTAAAAATTACACTCACAATTTTGCATTTGTTTGTATCCAGACAAACACAAAGAGGCCTCTGCCTGTCCTTGTATGCATTCAGTAATACCTAAAGAGCCTCAAAAAACCCAAGACACTAAACCAAAGGAAGAAAAAGGTATTTGGTATTGACTCGCAAGGTCAATATCATGCATGTTGTTTTAAAATATAATAAACAAAAGCCTGGGCATATTCTATTGCATTCTAGAGCCATTCTATAGCAAATTACACTGGCTCATGGATCAACTGTAGATCTAGTTAGAGAAATGGAATCTTGTGATTATGTTCTAACAAATATTGTGAGCTTTTCATGCAAAAATAACTGATATTCTGTATTTTGAACATGCAATAAAATATAATCACTGATTGGTGAATGATGTGTACCTAAAAACACATTTGCACCAGTGGTATAGAAGTGACTGAAGACGTGGATGTCTCCGTACTTTAAACTCATACCATCCTGCTTTCTACTGTGCTTACAGGATAGCATATAAAAAAAAAGATTCAAGATTAAGTTTTGTTTCTCTTCCTAACAATTTGCTGAAATTGCTAGGCAAAGTTTTTGCCACTAATGGATCAGCAAAGCCATGTTTGGTGGTTTGCATTGTTGTTTAGAGAAATCCACTCATATTCGCCATCTAGTGTAATGATAAATTAAAGTGCTACATTAATTGTCACTCATTGTCCTTTTTTCCTTTTTTCTTTGTTTCTTCCAGCTGAACCTGAGAAAGAAAAGAAAAGAGGTGTGTTTATTCAATAATATTACTGAACAAAATGTTATTGCCGCTGATATATATATATATATATATATATATATATATATATATATATATATATATATATATATATATCAACTGCAAGAAGTTAATAATAGATACTTTAGAAAATAGTTACATATGCATTTATTATATAAAGTATGTTTTCTTTGAGTATCATGGATTATGCTTGGCCAAGTAAATTATCTTTTTTTCAATAACAAACTACACACATTATTTAATCTTAGACATGGGACCACATATTTTTATACAACAGATCTATGAACATAAGTTAATAACAAGTAACTTGTATTTTATATCAGATATGGTCTGTTAGTTTGTTTAATTTTGTTCATCGAAGCGATAGCTTTGCAAGTTAATTTTTCAAATCATTTTAGAATAATGAAAAATATACAATGATCTCATCTATATAATAACATAGTAATCTGTTTTACAGGACATCACTGAGGATCTTATATCAGTAAAATAGTTGTATTTTTTTGACAAACACAATAGTGCCCCCTGGTGCATAATAATTAATGCAGATTTTGTTTTGTTTTTGTTTTTAAATCGAAACCCCAGCCTTAAGAAATACTAAAGATAGTATTTCCACTCTAATATGCTTATTTGTATAATCAATTTGCAACAACAATCATGACTGCTGATACAGCTGATACACTGACAACAAACACTGGCAAAGTGTTTATATATATATTAATAGTTTATAGTATCAGTGATTTAGTCAACATGAAGTGCTTCAGTTTTCAGCTCTCTCTAAACAAAGCAGTTTAGCTTGATTCATGTCATGTCTCTAGTAAATTAGTATAAAAATCTATTGATAAATCATATTGATGTGCTTTAAAAGATTGTTCTGTTATTTTAACAAAATGGTTAAAATAGTCTAATTAATAATGCAATAAAATATAAAAAATCAAATAATTGTGAGCCAACGGCATTATGGGACATTTCATGCCAAAATCCACTTTAGAAAATGTATTTATTCCTAAATTCAATTTTGATTTGTTTATTTCCACATTTAGTAAAATGACAAATATATATTTCCAATTAGATGTCTTTCATGGTGCATTTGACACAGTGTTTTAATTTTGCCAGCAAACACTGTATATTTTTACAATCATTTTCAGCTGACTAAATTTCTGGCAACAAATTTGGAGATAATCATACTAATTTTATATTGTTTATTGTGTTTTCCATCTCCAGAAGCTGAGACTAAGAGAAGGGAACCCCTGCTTAAAGAGAGGAAAGGTCCAATAGCCCTCTTAACATCAGAGTTATTGTTTTTTTTATTGAATATTGTACTAAAATTAACTTCATAACTAATATTTGCTCATCAGAAAAAGAGTCTCCAGTAAGAACAAGACTAGAAAAAGCAAAGAAAGGTGCAAAAGAAAAAGCACAATGTGTGCCTGCTTTATCATCAAGCCCTGAATGACATTTTTCAAATGACTTTATAATCTTTGAAATTAATACTGACTCAAATTTGCTTTCTGCTTCACAGCTCCAAAAGCAAAGACAGCGGCTGTCAACATACCCAAAAAGAGAAGTAAATCCACATGATCTGACCATACTTTACTTCTTTAAAGGGATAGTTCATCAATAAATGAAAGTCCTGTCATCATGTCTTCACACATTTTGCTAAATTTTCACATGCTGTTTTCCATAAAACACACATTAATGGCAAACAGGAACTTTTCAAACTCAACCTATATGGTAAAATAATAATAATAATAATAATAATAATAATAATAATAATAATAATAATAATAATAATAATAATAATATTAAATAAAAAACATACAAGTTATCCATGTAAGTTGTGAGCAATATTACAGATCTTCTGCAACTTTAAACATGCACATATTCAAATCACACAAGTTTGAACTACCAGTGAGGAAGATTAAGAGTGTCAAACAACTTATGATTTCAGGATACTTTATGTCAGGCCCTGGTCAAAATTTATTTTCATTACATGAAAAAAAGAGTAGCATGAACATACTGCTTAACATCTTCTTTTGTGTTCTACAGAAGAAAGAAATCATACAGGTTTTGATCAATGAGGAAATGATGACAGATTTTTCATTTTTGGCTGAACTTCTAAGTTGATGTCAAATTTAAAAATTCCATTTGATTTAACTATATGACAGCAGTGCTCTCCCTTTCCCTTTTCCTAATAACAGGATCTCGAGCCTCAGAGGATGTGGAAGTGTCAGCTGCTCCAGCTCTGATACAGGATCGTGAGTGCAACTCATATCCTTGTGACTTTTTAATATGTGTTACATTCACATTATGCAAAAAGACAGCATCAGTAACACACAATCTACAGTCTGGTGTAACTCTGAATCTTTCTTTTCACAATCCGGTGAAACAGTTCCTATGTGCCGACCAACACCTGTGTACTGCCCAGCGCCCCCTGGCTGGTATGGTGAGTAATGCAGCCACTCATAATTACTGTTGTGATGTACTAGGTGTACTTTACACACAACACCTTTAAATTTAAACAAACCAAAAATATTCTTTAATGCCCTGAAATCTACTTTATCTTTTATCTTACAGTGCATCATATAGTTACAAGTAGCCCATTACCACCATCCGATATTCCAGGTATTCAAAACTATTTTAATTTAAATCCATTCATAAAATAATTAACATATTATTGCTAACTAAATAGTGTGTCTGTCAATGAAAAAAAGAAATAATAAAAAATAAAAAACGTGAATTTCAGTGAAAGTGCAGTATGTTTACTAGAAATATATTTTTAACAATAGTTACTGTGTTTTTCAGAATCAGAAGTTCAAATTTCAACAACTAATCAAGCTCCTACTCTACTGAAAGGTGTTTATCCTGCAATATATTATTAATTTAATTCTATATGACAATAATTTTGTTTTTGTATTTTTCTTTTTCTTCTTCTTCTTCTTTTTTTTTTTTATATTTTTTTTTTTTATTTGAATGAATGTTTCCTTTGCTTAAGAACCAGAAGCTGCTTTGGCAAAACCAAAACAAGCCACTAAAAAGAAAGGTATATTGTAGTAATTTGTTTTGTGCCAATAGTAAGAATGTATTATAGTTTATAGCTATGTTAACAGACCTGAAGCAAGTAATAACCTTTGACCTCCAATTTCAGAACCAGCAGTGCCTAAAGAAAAAGCCAAAGTAGCTCCTACAAAGAAGGGTGAGATCCAATTTAAATTATATGAAATGAAAGGCAATATCTGAGTTAAAATAATTTTGGAGAAGATGCTGATTTGTCATTATTATAACAACTTTGTTATACATTTTGTATTTGAATTTGTGCATTCCTATTTGATTTTATACATTTGTACTGTATGTCTTCAAGACCCCACAGTTACTAAAGCCAAAGTAAAACCTTCAGTGGCAAAGAAAGGTAAGAATAATAGAAAAATGATGGCTAAATTTAGATTTTAGAGTTTCATACTGAATAAATCCTTTTCTATTATTTAGAGCCAACAGCTGTGAAAGAGAAGTCTAAAAGGACAGGTAATTATGGTTCAGGAACTGACTTGGAAGTAGTTTTATATTAATGAGTAGTAGCTTATAATTTCATATTTTACAGAGCGAATGATCTCTAAAGAAAAGGCTAAACCTATCTCTACTAAGAAAGGTACATATTGTTGTTGTATATTATTTGTATTATTCCCTTTAATACTCACAGAAAGAGGTTCAACTGTATCCTATTCTGGGTGTTTTGAAATTGATAACATTTTTCACACTGGATGATATTTGTTTGCTTCTAGTGCCTGCTAGCCGCACCGTTAGCAATGTCAACGAGTAAATGTAATGTTGCTTGGAGTAAATGTAATTGTCCCTGCTACTTGTTAGCTGAATTCCACATTGCACATTATTTTTGCTTATCAGTTGCATCTAGATTGGCACACATGGACAATGATTTGTTGTTGTATGCTTTTTTCCACTTGCCATTTTGTTTATTTGATGCCATAAAATCCCTGTGGTCATACAGTCAGAGCACCAGTCTTATGAAACATGGTGTCTTTAAGATGTGCAGTATGATTTTGATAAATATCGAACAATATTTGATTATTTCATAATCAATTCAATAACAATTTACTCTTTTTTTGTGCCCATACATTGGAAGAAGAGAAAGCTGGAAAAGAAGTGAAGCCCAAAGCAGAGGGTATGTTATTTTATTGTATAGAATTTCAGTAATAGTTTTACTAGTGCTCATATTTAAGGGTTAGGGGTTTAAACAACCCCCTAATATTAAATATTAAACTACTGAACTCTTATTTTATTATTAGTAATAATAAGGATTGCAATCTTGCTCTGAATGTGTTGAAGACACTTTTGTTCTAGTGAATATTTCAGTCAGTAGTCCTCCAAACAACAAATACATTCGATTAATGATGTTGTCAATCTTAAGTGATAGGTCACTGCATTTTAGATTGCTAATGGATTGTATAGAATTATTGCATGCAATACTTCATGACTTCTTGACAGGAAACCAGTACACAATATTTATGTGCTATTTAACTCCTTGGCATCCTGTAAAGGGCTAAAGTTAGTAAATCCTGTTTACAGTAACTGACAACATGACAAAAAGTAAAAGTGATAAAGTAGTGTTATATATATATATATATATATATAGTATATATATATATATATATATATATATATTAGGGGTGTAACGGTTCACAAAACTCACAGTTCGGTTCGATACGATACACTGATGTCACGGTTCGGTTCGGTTCGATACGTTTTAGATACAGCAAAATGTAAAAACATCTCAACTTTTCAGAATGCCGCAAGCGCACCGCGGGTCATGTGACAAGAACTAACCAATCAGCTTCATCCTTTCCCGTAACAACGTTGAGAGCTCAGCCAAGATGAAGGATCAGCTGATCATAGTTGAATATGGATTGCAATTTTGAAATAAATTTAGTAGCAGAGCTACTGCAAGCGATTTTTAGAGCTGCAAATCCATTTATCCTTCGCTGAAATTTCCGCGTCTCATGGAGAGAGCACGTCATTGTTGCTTAGCAAAGACAGACGCCTCATGAGCGCTTCTGCCCGAGCGCTTTGGAAAGGAGGAGAAAGACGCGCTTAGCGTTTTCCACGCGTTTTTAGGCACGATATGTGAACGGCCCCTAAGGCGCTCGCTCACTCAGCACGCGCTGAAGGCTCGTTGCAAAATGTCGAATGCCTTTAACAGACCAGAAATATAAGATCCTAAAATAACCAACAGGTCTGGTGTTTGGGTTGGATTCCCTGTAAGCTATAGTTTCTAAATGCTGCAGGGATAGTTTGCTGCGTGCATGTTTCTCCTTTTTTTCGTCTTTTCCCAGATAGTACTGACGCATATATCCCAGATATTCCCGCTGGTGTTTTTTTTTTTTTTTTTTTTTTCCCGCTGGTGTACCCTGTCATGTTGCAGATGCGACATACCGTTGTTTTTTTATCCACCACTCTCTTGCCATCACCATTATAGCTTAAAGGGAATCCAAAGTGCACCCAAACACCAGACCTGTTGGTTATTGGAGGATCTTCTCATTTCTAGTCTGTTAAACGCATTGGCTATTTTGCAACGAGCCTTCAGCGCGTACTGAGTGAGCGAGCGCCTGCTGAGTAGCCTAACATAAACATAGAAGATGGTGTTTTTTTCTTCTTCGGGAGTGTCAGGGGCGTTGCCTGTTACGTTGTTTGGGTTATTGGGCTACCTTGTTGAACGCATATCATTATATTTCTCTCTCTCTCTTTTTTTTTTTTTCAAATATAATTAATTACTCCAACGAACCGTTCGGTATGCATAATGCGTACCGCGTACCGAACCGAAAGCGTCGTACCGAACGGTTCAATACGAATACGCGTATCGTTATACCCCTAATATATATATATATATATATATATATATATATATATATATATATATATATATATATATATATATATATATATATATATATATATATTGTATACTGCATACTATATCATCAGTGTAATATGCTTGATTATGTTTGATCATTAGTCAAAAAGAAGGCTGCACCAACACCGAAAGTCAATCAAGCCACTGAAGAAGTTGTGGGTAAGTTTTAATGATTATTTTCAGATTGCATCATAAAAGTCTGATAGCCATCTCTGTATCTTTGAATATCGCCCCTAAAAGAGAGAAAATATCTTTGGTTTCCATTGCTAACAAGCGTAAAACTGGATCAGAAGTTCTCACACATTTTTATTCTTGACAGCTCAAAGCACAAAATAGACAGGCATGGCAAAATATTGAGGAATTGTTTTTATATTAATTTCCCAATGGATGCTTTTTGTTTAGAAAACTGGTACACAGTTTCTTTGTTTTCACTGAGAACTCACTGCAAGGTGGATCAAGTCAGCAAAAAATTAATAAATAATAAAATCTCGCTATAGACTTCAGTTGGCACAAGAAAATTAGATCTGTCAAGTTATGTAACTTCAGATGAAGCCATGAGAGAATTTCTCGATTTTGTGACAGGAAGTGTACCTTTCATGTTCTTCTCCATAACTATGTAATCACAAAACTGTGCATGTGTTCCAGACACCTGAAGAATAGAAATAACTCTATTCCTAAGGTGTTGTTTCACCTCACACAGGTTCCCAGGTATGAAGCAGTCTGTGCGTCTTCTTTAAAAACTAGTGTGCTGACTATTTAGACAGCATTTTAAAGAGATAAGTTGACCAAAAACAAAAACAAAAAACAAACAAAAAAAAACAAAACAATATATATATATTTATTATAGAATTTAAATAATTTAAATTATTATTATTATTTTTTTTTTTGGTCAACTTATCTATTTAAAATGCTGTCTAAATATTGTATATGATTTTTTTCATCCTCATGTCATCTGAGTTGAACTCAAGAACTGGAAATTTGTTATGTGAACTGGATCAGCTATTTAATTTCAACAGTCAGGCTCAAAAGAATAAACTTGTATTTTTAGTGATATTATATTATATTATATTATATTATATTATATTATATTATATTATATTATATTATATTATATTATATTATATTATATATTCCTTTATTTCACAAAATAGGAAAATATTTAGTGATTTTGTTTTTATATTTATTATAACATCACAAAATATATTGGCCTAAATTTAAGATTCATGTATTTGAATTGCTTATAACATTTCCACCCATTTTGATTACACATTTAACTAATACATAAACTAATAAACTTAAAAGCATATTTTTCAGTCATACATCAATGAAAAAGGGTGAGAAACTGTAAAAATGACTGCACTAAATATAATGGCATAGTTTATTATTAAATATTTGCATCTACATTTGATATTAATTAATAATATTTTTTTCAAAAGACATTTATTCAAATTGGTAAAACAAACAATTATTCAGTTAGAAAGTATTAACATGGTAAAATATGGCTAGCTGTAGGTGTAGCTGTCTCTTCTGAGGTTCTATTTTAGTTAGAATGCTGCCTATTAACGAAGTGAGAAATCTCTCTAGGTTTTGGAACAAAGGCCATGTTTTTTGCCATCGCTTTAAGGTTGATCTTTGCTAACCACGATTCTGTCATTACATTTCTGACTTCAAACAAACCAGCTGAGGCACCAGCACCAGCAAGTAAGTTCAGAAGTTTTCTTGCATCCATGAGTTGTGAAAGAGTATGCTGTGAAGCGTTTTTTATTTATTTATTTTTTTTATGTAGACTGTTTGCTTCATATATAGTAATGCTGTCCCTAATCATTCAGCAAGTCATAAGCAATAATCAAAAGCATGCATTTGTGTAAGCAGGTTAAACATCTGCAGATACATTTAGAAATGCATTGCTAAGCATTAATAGTGATAATGTGAACCTGCATATTGTAGAACTTGGGAGAACTTCAAAAACTTCCAGGTGACGCTGAGGTACAATTCCCCTTTTGATTAGATGTATTCACTTCACCATCAGTTTCAATAACCGAACCGCAATAATTCACTGGAAATCAAATAAACCACATTGTTACTATTCAAGGTTCCCACTTAAACCAGAGATTAAACTATTTTTAAACAGTGTTAGTGAAATTACAAATTAAATGCTGCTATTAATACACTAACGCTGCTGGCAGTTTGACCCTGTGAACTCCTAATGTCACTCTTCCACTTTAACACCCACCTACTGTCCTTTTTTACATAAATCACTTGACATGCTTGTTAGAGTCAAGTTTACTAACTAGTGTGCCACTTTAGTGCATGTTAAATCAGTAAAAACCCTGGGTCTTACTCAGCAACCACTTGCAGTCTGATTTAGCAAGGCACTATTCACTGAAAAGCATAATTTTATCAGTATAATTGTCTTATATTCCAGTGAACACAAAAGTATACACAGAGAGATACAGATCCCATTGATTTACATTACAAGCTACCAGAATTTCATAATAATTTTTGGTCATATAAATACCGGCAACTTCACCAGATTGCAAATTTTTGCTCAGTTTAGACCTCATTTGTGAGCACCATATTCTCCTATATTATGTTATATAAGACATAAAAGCCTGATTTATCAAATAAGATATTAAATTATTATTATATTTAATAATAATATTTAGTATGAAGGCTCAATAAAATTTGTCAGACTTTAAGAAAGGTAAAAAAAAAAAAAGGATGATTATGAAAACAGATTATGTTAATCCGGCAAACATTCAGACATGTTGTCTTTGGGCATGGTACACTCTGAATTTCCTCCTTTAGTTTTTGTCTATTTTCTGTTTCCTTCTGAATGCAATGCTACATTACAGTGACAAATTACTTTGATCAGGACAAAGCTTTCAGTTCATCTGCGAATGCAACTTTTGTATTGTTTCATTGTTGAAATTCGCCAAGGTCTCAAGTGACTTTATTCACAGCCTGGTTTTCATCCATTTAAAATAACTTTTGAAGGCCGCTTATACTTTAAAATTCAAGTCTTTGACTCTGCCTAAATGGGTATTTGCAGATATAATTTTCCTCTGAGAACTGAGCTTTGTCATGTCTCCTCATAACAACCCTGATAAATGTCACATTAACATATGTTATGTTCTAAATAGAAAGTCCTTGCCCTGTCAATTAAAAATTTGCTTCTGCATAGTATACATACATACATACATACATACATACATACATACATATATATATATATATATATATATATATATATATATATATATTGAAATTAGTACAAATATTTCTTCAATTTATCTTTCTAACAACTTCAATTAGAAGATCTGAAAGCAGAGGAAAATGTCACGGAGGGGAAAAAGCCAGGTAAAGATATTTGATATTTCGATAAATGTATGAATGTTGTATGAATGTTTTTAAAAGTGTTCATTTAATCAGTTTTTATTTTATTTTATTTTATTTCAGAACTGATAATCACTCATTCTTTGTATTACAGGCAAGATACCATACTTCCAGTGTGTTTTAATGAGTTCTAAATCCAGCCAGTATCCACTGCGGCCCATGTCCCCAGCTATGAGTCCAGCTATTAACCCCACCATGATGAGAGCCATGATGGAGCAGAGGGCTGCGTTACTGCAGCAGAAAACCCGTGCAGCTGGCCAGTAACTGGACGACAGACCTCGTCCGGCCCTGGCAGGTGCAAACTGCTCATGAACTTCTGTAAAAATACAGTGCTGCTAGGCTCTCAAGAGCTGTCCACTTAAAACATAAGAGACTTTAACAAATAATGAGTTGAGGTCCCTGGTTTTTCAGTGAACACTCTCCATTCGTTCATAAGTGTTTTTTTTTTTTTTTTTTTTTTTTTTTTTTTTATCTGTACGTTGGCCGAGATAGCTCAACGCGCTGCAATTTAAGAAAACACATGCAAATTGAAAAAACACCAGTAAATAAAAAAAAACAAACATCATCAATTTGACAACACAATGCATATATCTAAACGCGCTGCAAAATCATCAAAACACATGCTTATAATGAAATGAGCTGCAAACTCTCATAACACATGCATATAACGAAATGCGCTGCAAAATCATCACAACACATGCATATAACGAAATGCGCTGCAAATTCATCACAACACATGCATATAACGAAATGCGCTGCAAAATCATCACAACACATGCATATAACAAAGTGCGCTGCAAATCCTTCACAACACATGCATATAACGAAATGCTCTGCAAAATCATCACAACACATGCATTTAACGAAATGCACTGCAAAATCATCACAACACATGCATATAACGAAATGCACTGCAAAATCATCACAACATGTGGTTTTATTAACAAAGTTCGGGAGAAGCACGATCAGATAATCATTCAATTTGGCAAAGGTGCATCTCGTTTAGCTAATCATCTTAAATAGCACACAAGCGTATATATATCCAGTCTCCCTACCTCCTGTCTCACGACAGTTTTTTTTTCCGGCATCCCTCCTCCACCCCAACTCCTCACTTCTAATCTATTTATGCCAAATTGGGGATAGGGGGAGTTATTTGGGTTCGGGCTGTGCTCCGGGCCCAGACCCATCCCCCAGGACAGCACGCCAAAATATGCCTACTATTCGCCTTCAGATTAGATGTGAAACATGCATATAACGAAATGCGCTGCAAATCATCACACCACAAACATATAACGAAGCGTGCTGCAAATCCTTCACAACACATGCATATAACGAAGCGTGCTGCAAATCCTTCACAACACATGCATATAACGAAGCGTGCTGCAAATCCTTCACAACACATGTATATAACGAAGCGCGCTGCAAATCCTTCACAACACATGCATATTTTTAATTTAATTTTAATTTAATTTTGTTAGTTTATTTGACAGGGACCGTGAAAGTTAGCTGTAAAGCTAATTTACATCTGTGGTCCCTGGGCAAGGAAGATTAAAAAAAAAACAATAATAATAAAAGTAAAAGAAAAAAAAAGAAAAAAAGAGAAGCAATACAGACAATATAGACAATACTATCAAAACACATAAAAACAAACAAAATGTAACAAACAGTACTCGCATATAAACCAAAACACAGATATAGTTACACATTCCATGGATTAATGATCACATAATTGATTCTCCTTCAGCCAAGTTTTTTATATAACGAAACGCGCTACAAATCATCACAACACATGCTTATAACGAAGCACGCTGCAAATCCTTCACAACACATGCATATAACGAAACGCCCGACAAATCATCACAACACATGCATATAACGAAGCGCGCTGCAAATCCTTCACAACAGCATATAATGAAACGCCCTACAAATCATCACAACACATGCTTATAACGAAGCATGCTGCAAATCCTTCACAACACATGCATATAACGAAACGCGCTACAAATCATCACAACACATGCATATAACGAAGCACGCTGCAAATCTGGAAGGTGAGTTTTTTTGTTTTTTTGTTTTTTTTTAACACCCTGATTGCATGATTCCTTTATCTTTTGGATATGATTAGCCTAAATAAGCTTAATAATTACCAGATTAAATGTAAAACGTTACTTAAGATGGCTAACTTTAATATCCTCAGCTAAATATAATTTCAAGGTTAATGACATTTTTTTTGCAATGCTTCATTAATTGTTTCTTAATGTGCATGTGCTGTGAGGATTTGCAGTGCATTTCGTTATTTACATGTGTTGTGATGATTTGCAGTGGGTTTCGTTAAATGCATGTGTTGTAGTGTGTTTCGTTAAATGCATGTGTTGTGATGATAGTAAGGAAGATGTTTTCTATATCTGCTGGTGTTTTTTCAGTTTGCTTGTGTTTTCTTAAGTTACAGAGTTTTGAGCTTTCTCGGCCACCGTAAATCTGATCAGTTACATAATTTTGACAAATAAAGAATATGCAATTACAAATTAATTATAATGTACATTTTGGAATATATTTAATGCATAAACACCTGTCAAATAAATGTTGTGTTACTGTGTAGATTTACTTTTCTTTCTTTTTTTTTTGAGATCTTAAATCATCTGTTTACAATTTATTTTTATTTATTTATTTATTTATTTTGCAGAATCTGATGTTTTTTTCTTATTGTACATGACACTAGCGGTGAAGCAAATTTAGGACTCGTTAAATGATTTAAATGTTGCTCTAAATATTAATTTATTTATTTTTCTATGTCTGATTATATGATCCCATTACGGAAAGAAGTCAAACAGCACACATTCACTAAAGGCCTTATCTTTTAGCCCAGGCCATTTCCTTTGACTCACTGGTAATGAGATTATGTGTAGAGCGTCTGGGTTCTACCAGGGTCTGCGGTCTCTCTGCATTTGTATGCATGACCATTAGAAAACAGGAGGACGCCATTTGGACCGAATCCGATTTCTATCTTAACCAATGAAAAGAGCTTGCATGCTTACAGAATCGAAAGAGACATTAAGAAATGAAAGCACACAAAAGCCTACAGCTTCTAAATAATGAAAGGCTTGCATATTACTTGACTGAGACTTTTCTATTATCTCTTTAGTTAATTGAAAACCCTTATTGAAAGTTATTAGATTTATGGTAGCAAATTGAATTGTGTATGAATACATAAAATCTAACTTTTCATGTACAGATAAAACCCAAAGCAACTGTGCTACTTGTATAAAATTAAAGTATACAGTAAATACAGTGTTTACAGTCTTTGTCCACCATGCCATAGTTTTCTCTGTTTTCCAAGATCAGCAGTTTTCAACCTTGTTCAAACCACACCCTTTGTGGATACACACATGAGCTGCATTTTAGTTCATATTCACTATTAGGATGTGATAAAACACCAATTGATGCTAACATCTGGTCATGTTTGCATTTGTTTTCCATCACTGGCCATTATTCTAATCTTGAAGTCAGGATTAGGCATAAATTAGTCTTCAGAATCATTCATACATATGAAAACTGGCTTATAATTGAATAAATAGCTACAACCATGTCTTTGTGGCAGTTTTTTTTTAAGTTTATTACAAGACTTCAGCACTTCTATGCCTTAGAAATGGTTGTTGAAAGAAAATATGCTACTAAATTCAACATATTTTGTGAGAATTATGTGTCAAATATTGTGGCACTATTTTTAAGAAACAAATACTGGATTTCATTCAGCAAATATGATGGCAATGCAATATAATAATATTAATTACTTAATATTTGACAAAACAATTCTTGTCATTAACAGAAATGGGCAGACCCCTTGCAGTCCCACTGTTGAAGAATCCTGACCTAGACAGTCACCAAACAGTATTTTATTGTAAAATATAGTAGTATAATAAAATAGATATATGTGTATAACATTTGACTTTGCTTCGACCAACAGTGATTTTCTAGATGATGATCTAAGATCACTGTCAATTCTTGTTCCTGTAACATACTGCACTGTTGAGTGCAAATATTGTGGGTATGAGAGTTTCAACCAGGAAAAAACATTGTCTTATTCAAGAACACACTGGCGTATGATCTTTATTTTCAGTAACTTAAGGATTGGAACAACCTAAATATGTCCTTGAATATATTCTCATCATCCACTGCAGTGGAAAAAAATCAAAATGACAAGAACAAGAGTGAACAGCCGGACGCATCTTGAGTGCTGCTGTGCATATGGGCTGCATATGGTCGTAAGACTGCATAATGTTTCTACTCTATGCAATAACTGCAGCAGAAGGCTGTTTCTCTTTAATCAGGACATATTGAGAAAGGTAGATGTAGCTGTCTGACTTTGAACAGAGAAGTAGGCCAGAGAATAAATCTCACTTTGAAGTTACTACATATGTAGAGCCGAGAGGATGTCAACTGAACTGGATATTCCTAAAATTTATATATGAATGAACAATACAAATATCAATGACACTGTCTGAAAAATGCACAAGATAGATGTAATTGTTGTCTGATTTGGAGAAAAATCACTGTCTTACTGTAAATAAGAGACAGTTTACAGTAAGAACGCAATGTTTACGTGATGGAACCTCAGCTGTTGATTCTTAGATGACTTCGCGTACTATAGATGTATACGTTCATTTTTAGGGCTTTCAGAACTTTAAGAGGTGATAGTTGTTGCTCCTATTTATTTAAACAGTGACAATGTCCGTTTCTGAGGTGCTAAATAGCTTGCTAGGTTGTATTTCAATCGAGGCTGCTAAATTGTCTTTCCTTCATAAATCTTGCACTGATGACATGACATGAGGATGGATACCTAAAACTTGTCGCCCTTGTTAAGGCTTGCTGTGTGTTTATCTTATGAAAGGATAGATTAGTTTTCCTTCATAAAGTAGATAAATGGGATTTTGTGGTTTGATTTAGCAGTTTTATGTCAGATTGTGCCATCATTTATCATCACATCACAAAGACCTAATTCACAGTTTTAAATATGTGAAACTGTCATGTTCTTATGAATGTTGAATAAGATCTGTCAGTGGAACAAAAGGAAATTTGTGACTAAACCATTGTTGCTTTTATCTTTCATTCACATCATGCTAGATTTTATCTTGGAGTGGGCAAAAGTCTGATAATAAAGTAATTACTTTGTGCAAATCGTCTGTGACAGAATTGTTTTTTTTTATTCATTTGGGTGAATTTTTGTTTTTGCATAAATATGTGTCAAGCCAAATATGTGAAAGCAATTATAAATAAAAGAAGCGGTCTGTGCAATTCAGTCTACTAAAGTTTTGTTATGAATTAAATATCAGAGTATTTTCTATGTTGAGCATGAACTCTAGGAAAAGAATATATACAGTATATATATATATATATATACAGTGATAATTTGTTACATTTCTGGCTCTAGAACCTTACTTATTGCTCACAGAAAATATAAGAGCTCAAATGAACCATTACAGAATATTAGAAGCAAGTGATATCCTGTTTTTCTAAATGTTGTTTTTGACAATTTAATGTATTTTCAGTTTTCCACGTACAACAGAAATATCAATATATCTTAAATATATTAAAAAAAACTGTTGTGAAGATGTGTTTAGTCAGCAAAAAAATGGAAACTAAATGGTTAGTTTACTCGCTACACATTAGCTCAAATGCAAATACTTTTCAGAGTGTATTTAGTGTTCTTTTTTTCTAAAGTTTGGTATAAACTGTGTTTTCCTAGCATGCTGCTACTATGACCAAAGCTAGCTGATGTGATCCTGATTTTTTGGTCTTAAAAAAATGTAAAAAGTACCTTACTTTGCAAGACTGAAACCCAGCTATCAAAACTACAGAGGAAAGAGTACAACACAGGATATTCATTAAAAAACTTTTTTCACATATTAATAAGCTCCAAGTACAGTAGCTATACTTTCAGTCAACCCTTCCATAACATGGGCTGGGTTCAGAATAACATACTAACATACATGCTACATGCATTGCAGAGATAGAGTAGTATGCTAATATGTTATTCAGAATTAAGACTCTTCCCCTGTATTTAGCAAATCTAGTATTCCAAATATCTTTTTTTTTCTTCACAGTAGCAGTTGAAACCTTTTTTGCTCTGTGTTCTTATTAACTTTTAACTATATTTTAAGCTATATGCACTTCACACAGCTGTTAATAAACATCCTGGACTAACAATTGTGAACTTTCTCTGGTTTCTTATGAGATTACATGGCCACTGTCTGGACACCATTAGTAGGGCCATTCATATTTTTAACTGAATCTAATCTGCTCAGGAGAAGCTGGTGAATAAATTCTGACTTTGCTGCTGTAATTCCCTCTAGCCTGCCCTCTTTAAACCCTCATCTGTTAAGAGCAACATAAAACGGGTCCACTATTTTAAGCCAAATTCTCTATGGCAGCCTGGCTATAAAAAATTCAGAATCTAAGCCAAGGTTCTGGATTCTAGGCCTCAGTCTGGATAAGTAGTGTGGCTCAAGCAGGTCACATCAGCTGATGAGTGAAGATATCTGGGTCAGCCAGATAACTACATGATTGCAATGTGCTCTATCCTGAGCGCCTCTATATAAATAATTCAGAAAGGGGTGGGACTTTTTTTTTTTTACTATATGGAAAACCAGAGCATAGAGTGACAGAGTGACAATTATAGTACATATACTCTTAAGTATATGTTTGCAAATCTTCCTTCAAATAATCATAAATATATATAATAATAATAATAATAAATCAGAAATAGAGTAAAAAGGTAATATTGGTAAATAAAAATACAACATAACATAATCATTGTTGTTATGAAGGAAGACATCTTTATTTGCACGCCTTTTGGAAACGTTTATAATTTTAAAGTAATAAAATAATTCTAATGGTGAATTGTTTTGTTTTTCTATTCAAAAACAACTTCCACAACCTAAAGGTAATTGGCTTTTCTGTTTAAATTGACTGAACCTAATAGTCACAGCCTAATAGTCAAGTGAAATACTTTGTTTTGGTCCTAATATTGGCAATCACTTTGAGTGTGTGCAAAAGAGAAAGCAGCTTCCCTGACAGATAGACAGCATTTGTGCATGTGTGTTCAATCAAAAATTAATCCTCATCTTGTCTCTTGTCTTGAAGAAAGTATTTTAACACACATGAATAAAGTCTCATTGCAACATTTCATGTTCAGTTAGTGTCCCTTATGAAACAAAAATATATTGCAGTATATTGGAAAATATCATGTAATATATTAGGCATATATTCTTATATATATTTATTATTTTCCAATATGTTGCAATATATTGAAAGCGGCAATCATTTGTATATTTCACAATATATAATATAATATATGTATCATTAATATATTATTAAATGTATTCAAATATATAAAATATTAGAAAATAAAAAGGGAAAATAATATATTACAATATATCACAATATATTTTAAGAAATATATTGGTAAATATATTTTCCTTTCGTAAGGGGTGTCTTTCATAATGATTGTATTGCATGAACACCCAAGATTCACAAACACCCTGCTGCTCATAAAAGCAAGCAGTCTTCCACTATCATCAGCAGAGAAGGTTCCTCGGGGCAGGATCAGTGCTTCATCTCCATTTAAAACAGCCCGGTTTAGACAAGGCCAAACTCTCCAATATGGGAACTGCTGTCTCAAGAAGACAGTCTGACTGTGAATCTCATATTAGCACTGGCATCCCATGGTCTCGGTAGACAATAAAAGCCCCGAAGATAAATAGGTCTGTACATCCTTACTAAGGAGCGACTCCTTGCGACTATGTGGTAATAAAAAGGCAATGCATGCAGAGAATGACAGGAAGCACCATTATGGTCAGCAGACATACGGCATGGTCTTAAATATGACGAATGCTTTTTAATTAGACACTACACTGCAGTGTATTTCATGTGCATCTCCATCAGAGAGCTGCAGCCTGATTGCACACTTAAGGTGGTGTGAGGTGCGATGATGACACCCTCACTAAATAATGCAGGAGGCCAGTGGTTTTGTGTAGTGTTTGTACACGAGGGCCCAGGCTGTGTCCAAAGCAGACTCAGCAGACACTCAGAGTGGGCGGCAAAGAATGAGATAAGGACAACCAGAAGAATTTGGCACCGGTTTTGTGCACTCTCAGCAAACAAACGGTCCCTTCAGAGTGTTTAACTTATTGGCTGCGGACATAATCTAAAAAAGGCTTTATGGAGTGTATCATTTCCTAATCTCCTAACACCTTTATGTGTTATATGAGTGGTTATGACACCTAAAACATTCAGCTGGATATATGACTTTTCTAAGCTAATGGAAAGTGATTTCTAAGCAACTTTATCCTGATAAATGACAAAAACAACAACAACAAAAATATTTGTTATAAGATGGACTGCAGTTTGAATAATACAGTAAAATGGAAGGCTAATAATGTGAAATATTATTACAATTTAAAATATAATAATCTATAACTATATTTTAAAATGATTTAAAGCAGCTGTACAGTATGTAGTTTATTTCATTTTTGGGACTTTGACGCCCCTACAGTTAAATGAGTGGAATTCACTGTTGGAAATATACCGCTGTCATAACTGTACTCATGCATTTGTTGCTGCCATAAAGCAATGCCCTATTTTTTTTTTGTTTTTTTTTTATTTCTTTTTGTGGAATTTTAGTACCAAACTTAGAGTACATGGACATATGTTTGTGGGAGAGCTTGGGAAAGAAACAGAAGCCATTCATCTTATTAGATGTAACCTGTTAAAAACAAAGCAAAATTAAGAGCTGAGTTCAAAGAAAAATTGATTCATAGGTTTAAACTATGCATATGAATATTTATTGGCTGCTTTTTTTCCTTTCGCAGTTTAGTTTCAGTTACATAATTTATCTCAGCATTTTGAAAAGACATATACACATATTTACTTCCATTCAACATGTTCCTTTAAACCACATGTATTGTTCTGCATGATAATACCTCTATACTGCATGGGCTTCTCAGCACTAACACCTTATTATACAATCAAAGTGACAAGGAAAAGATAAGCCAACAATCAAAGAAATATTGTTTCTGTAGTATTTAGAAAAGCAGGGGATAATTGTAGGTTTCTTTGACCCAGGGTTGCTTTGGTCGTAATGGCAATACATGTACATATCCATAGAAAGCAAGGCTAGAAAAATGGAAACAATTTGGTCAACATTCCGATTGCCTAAAATACAAACAAGGCTGTTCATTACGCACAATGAACAAAACATATACAGGAATACAAATAAATTCAAGGTGTATTAAAATACTGGTTATGGCATTAACAATAAAATATATGCTAAATATATGCTGAAACAATTTACACCATCATTTGAGGCCTTCCTGCTCAAAATATCTGAACGTGACACAGGAAGTGTAATAATGACTATACTGATTAGAACACCATTCTCTTAACCCAGAGTATTGACATTACTCTCTGGGAAATACATTCTGATTCAAAACTTTTACATTTTTTGCTCCCCCCGGTTCTGTTCAGGATAGTAAAGCAAGGTTTTAGAAACAATTTTCGCTCCTTAAGATTTTAGAAGCCCAATGAGTCATCAGAGTGGGCAGGCTTTAGTTTTGGCAAATAAAAAACGGATATCACCTTGCTTAACACAAACTATATCAGCAAAATATAAAAAGTCATAATCTGGACTGTTAATCTGCTTGATGTAAATTGCAAAGTCTTAGTGTTCAAAAGCTAAGGATGGGGAAAACATTCTAAGGGATGTTTGCATAAACACTGAAATGTGTACAAGTAATGTATTAACAGCATCTTATATATAACTAACAACTTTGGAGATTCATAAAATTGGTGGCTGATTGTACTGTATGTAATCTATTGATTCCTTAATCTGTGTAAATGTTAAATACATTAGATGCTATCAATGCATCCATATTGTATGTTTCATCATATATGCAAGTGCACAACAATGTATGTGTAGCTATTGATTTATATGAGAATAAGAAAATAAAAACAAACTGAGTCACTGTACAAACCTGTTCCCACAGAATGTTACATACACAAAATAGAAAGATGACCACAGTATTCCTAAATTTGACTGTTTAGGCAAGCTAGAGGCTTTGATTACATATTTATATAGATTTTTTTCTTTTTTTGAAGTACCATTTGCTCAAAATCAATGAGGATTTTTGCTCCCATGGAAAAAAAGAAATATCAGCAAAAAACTAAAGCCTGGAAGATTTGTATGTATTTTAAATGTAGTGTATATTGCCCTTGTTCCTTACACACACTCACAAAGTATCAAATGGTGAAATTATCTGTGCGTTAAATTCACTCGTTTGGGCTTAAAACTTAACCGCTGTAAAAACCTATTGCCAAAAACGAATGACAACACAGCATGCCATAAAACAGCTGAGTTATTTAGAGTAAACTATTTTCACACAATCTAAACCATTAGCTGACCAAGATAAGCATGTGGAAGCATGCACTAGCATGTGTCACTGTACAACACCTTATTTATGGTTCTGTGGAATCCTCTGTGTTTGAGTAACAGTGAATAGTGCAACCAAAAAGTCTTTATTTACTCACCATCGTGTTGTTCCAAACTCCTCAAAACTCTCCTTTTGTGTTTTCATGGGAAAATATCAACATATGGGCAGCAAGTATATATATGTCAACATATAGAGTTTTAAATATTCATTAAGTTAATAAAAATAATAAAAATATTAATAGAAACTACAACGGTGATACTAAAATATGTGAGTAAATAAACAGAGAATACTTATTTTTGGGTGAACTATTCCTTTTACTTTAGCAAAAATGACTCTGAAGTTGGAAAGATGGCAAAGACGGTATTTTGTTGTTTGAATACAAATGCCTTGGAAACCAACTTAGTCTAATGTGGAAATGGTTATGAAATAAAGCGATATTCCACAGATCTACGACAGAGTGTAAACAAAAAGGCCATCAGTGAAGAATCAGCTAAAGTCTACTAAATGTGATTCGACCCCTCTGGGATATACTGTAAGAATACTAAACCGAAAAGCATGTGTTAAAATAATATTAGCAAACGCTCATTAGAAAAATCTTTTCTTTGTAAAGGGGTATTCGCTGTGAAACCTGATTTGGGGATTATAAATGTAGGTTACCCCAAAGCTTGTGAATCTTTATAAGCATGATTACCCATCCTACTGTACCGTGTTCTACATAATAACCAATCACAAGAAGCACACACAGGATATTCACAGCAGTCTTTACAGGTTCATGTCACAATTACTCCCTCAATCTCACGTCTAGAACTGAAGTGTATTTACAGATTTGAATTGGCACTTGACAATCACATACGGAAGTCCCGCCGTCAGCTCTTTGCTTCAAAAATATCATTTAAACTGGCAGCTCTCTGTATTGTTCCTGGAGGCTGTTTGTGTGTTCTTTTGCTCTATAACATTTCCTTTCTTTATACTTTTTCCCCCTTTGTGTTATAGGAACAAGGTGCACTCCTCCCCAGTGTACGGGGCTTGGCGTTTCCTCGTTGCCTGGGGAATTAAAAGCCTTTAGTCCAGAGAAAGCAGTGGCTGCATGTTTTCTTCTTCGTTTTTCACTTTCTCTGGTCGTTTCAGGACACCTGGTTCCACCACGGACTGGGACCTGTGGGTATAAACAAAATATGAATAAACCGCTAAGAAATGAAAAATCCTGAGAGTGCATTAAAAAGCTAGGATAAAAAATGTACTCTTAATTTAAATGTGAAAATAAACAAGAAAAGTTGACAACAGAGGAAGATGTATATATACATATATATATAAGATTATTATTTAATACATTATTTAAATTATTATTAATAAAATTTTCATGCCACAAATTAAATAAGAACATCATAATTTGCAAAAACTTCAAATCAGGAAATAGTTCAACCAAAAATTTTAATTTGGAGTTTGTTTCTTAATTTGAACAGATTTGGAGAAATTTAGTATTGCATCACTTGCTACCCCATGGATCCTCTGCAAAGAATGGGTGCCAGCAGAATAAGAGGCCAAACAGCTGATAAAAAGCATTGCAAAAATTCACAAGTAATCCACATGACCCCAGTCAATAAACATATCGTGAAGCAAATGATGTAATGCTAAATTACTCCAAATCTGTTCTGGTGAAGAAACAAACTCATCTACATCTTTGATGTCCTGAAAGTCAGTGCATTTTAAATCTGAATAAAATGAACCCTATAGGGTAAAAATAAACCCATTTTCACCCTATAATGCTTGATAATACTTAATACCTGATCATATAATATGACATGAAATATAAAAAAATAACCCAAAATAGTGACGTTTACTCTAAGACATTTGGACCGCAATGAAACATTTAGGTACATTAACAGAGCGCTGCACACTCAAATTAATGATGCATTGTGCATGTCACAATCATTTAAAATGAAGGATGTGTAATGGAACATCATCTTAGTGCACTGTATTGGCCTACTTTTGATTTAGCCCTCTCGTAGAGGCATTAGAAGCCTTGAGGACAGTGTGCTGTCGTTCATCATGTGCAGATCTGGGGCACTTTCCTCTGACTGACGCATTAATGTATGAACCGTGATTGTAATCACGAAAATATAACAAAAACAGATGTTTCTTATCAAGCAACTGCTAGATTTGACAAAAGAAATTCACTTTGCACTGCATTTTTTAAATTAAATTTTCAAATTAAAGTTGCAGTAAGATATGTTTTTTTTTTTTTTTTCAGTACAATGCATGAAAAAACTACCTGACACCCATCACTGAATGGGTGTTTTGAGAAATCCTACCTGTTTCTGTGACAAACTCAGCAGACAGCAAAAAATATCTGAGATGAAACGCAAGATGTTTCTTGAGGATAATGATCTACACCTTTTTTCAAAAAAATAAAATAAAATAAAATCACAGAATGACTCAAAAAAAGCTGTTGCACTAACGTCAGAGCAAAAATCCATGCTATTTGAGTGCAACCCAATGCAAACACAAGAGAAAACTGTGTTGGGGGAAAAAAAAGTGATTTTTCCAGATCCGACAAAAGGACGAAGTGTGGTTTTAATTGCTCTGAATAATTTACCCTTTTGAAGAATGTGGGAGGTGTTAGCTTTTAAAATTCAAGCAATCATAATCTAACACTAATTTAAACATAATGACATTTTAGGGAGTATTAGTGAGTGGAAATTTAAAGCACTCAGTAAATACAACACTGTTGCTTGATTCAATAGAAATGTCAGTGCTGATGCATCTTGCATGCATGAATATGACAAATATACAAAAGCTACCATGAAAAATGTATTGATTATTAAAAAAAAAAATAATAATAATAATAATTGGGTATTTTTTAAAAATGAAAAAGGCTAGGTAAATGTCTTGTCCACTTAAAAGTGTCAACACTATATTGTTTCACCTTTCAGAATAGAATAAACTATAAAAAAATATGCTGTGAATACAAGCAATTTAGTTGTGACAGGTTATGCGTGATTAAAGGAAATGTATATTTTTACAGTCAAATTTAGTAGATTGTATTACAGGTCAAATAAATCATTAATTGAGTCTAATGGGATCGTTTCTCACTATTGTAAACCAAAGCCCCAATATATAACCTGTTTGTGAGTACATCCATGAGACTGAATAGATATAATTGAATATCAGTATAGATCATCACCAGCAATCTAAAACAAGATGAATTATTTTAATAATACAACACTGGAGAATAATTCACAATGCAGGGTGAAGGATTCCGGCAAAGTGTTATGTGTTATGTGCAGACTGGGAGGTTTAGTTTAGTAGCCAAAGCTGTTTAAAGAACAGTACTTTGATCTAAGCAATAGAAGAACATCTAAGACCTACTTTCTTTCAAATACTTCACTCCCCAGGCGCTTTGATAGAATCCAAACAGTTTCTTCAAATGCGAGAGCAAAATAAGCCACTGCAAACTAGGCTATATTTGGTAGCCAACGTCTCTGTACACAGGAAAACTTCTGTAACGTGTTCTTTTACACTCCGTAGGTGTCCATGCATAGGCAGTGCATCGTTTAATGCATCTCCTGGCAGCAGCTATACTCCCTCATTTCATGACCCAGTAAGTCGAGACACCTCACCATGTCTTGATCAGTGAAATGAGCTCAAGTCGCTCGGTCAAACACATTCAGTAAGATCATCCCAAAGTGCTTATTTTATTTAGAAGAGCTGCATTTAAGCATAAAACTAAGGAGTCGGTTGCTAAGCACCGTAACCAAGAAGAAACATACAGTGTGCAGCTCAAATGTGACTTCTTTAACAAACACTGCAGCTTCTTTATGCCTCTAGCAAAGCAGCTTATTTTTGTTATCCAGAGCGACTCTCTTGATAATTCTACTTGAATGAAGACTGCGAATAAGCAAATGCTGTTTCTATGGCAAGCCACCAAATGATGTCATTCAACAAACACATTAGAAATAAACAACATACAGTACATAATATGGCAGTTTGGTGACCTCATGGGCTTGTTTTAATGAACACCAGGGTAATGGTTAACTGAAACTAAAATCGCAATGATTAAAAATTGTTTGGCGTAACTGAAAATAAAAGAAAATATATAATAAAAAATAAAATAAAATATTATATGGAAAATATGTATCTAATTTAAAATATGAATAAATACTAAAATAACATAACCTACTGTATATCGGCAGTTTTCAACTTGATTCCTCGATCCCCCCAGCTCTGCATATTTTATATGTTTTTCTTATCACTTTTGTTCTATTTGACCCTAAGTGCCCTAAGAAGTGAACATCACAGGATATGGTTTGGGGTGTCGCGAGGACTAGAGTTAAAAATTGCCGGCCTATTTAAATAATACAAAGATAACAAATAATACTAAAACATTCCACTATGCTTGCATAAAACTTAAATCAAACATACGTCAAACAATTGTACTGAAAAGCTGGATCATCAAGTAACAGACCTTTTCATAGTTTTAGGGGACAGATCTTTCTCCAGGTCTTTGACAGACAAGGTGTAGGACTCAGGGCAGTAGTCCGTCTCCTCATCATACGCGTGGTCCAGCAACGTTCTGGCCCAGGTGCCCATGTCGTAAGGAGGCAGCATGCCACCCAGCTCAGACGGCAGAATCTCAGGCAAGATTAGCTGGTGCAAGCTGTTCAGATTGTTTCCATGCATGAAAATCTTAATAAACAACAAACAAAAATGTGTTATTCGCTGGGTTATTTGTTCATAGTTTCATTACCATTCAGTGGTTTGAACTAAATTCAATGGCATTGCACTGTGCGTCAAAAATTCCTGCATCAAACATCAAAAGCCTGTATATTTCAATGTTCTTTACGTGTACATAAACAGAATATAATAAAAGTGATTAATGAAAACAGACAAGTCAATAACTCTTGAAATTAAAAAATTATCTCACCCTTTTTCTTGTTTTGTCCTTGAGGAAAGGCCGGATGACTGTGTACAAAGCGTGGATGTACCAAGGTTGGTTAACAAAATGAATCCCTCCAAACCTTGCTGGAAAGCTATCCTATGGGTAGTAGAGAAAGATAAATAAATAAGTAAACAACTAAACATCATAATAATTATTATTATTATATTTAGCAGACCTAATATTGTTACGGGCTGGTGAGGTATAAATGCACGAAGATGAAGGAGATCAACAAAAAATGTATTTTAATTTGAATATCCAGGAGACAGGTAAATAAATCTACATTAGACAAAGGAATAAACAACAATGAGAACGGACAAGATACCAAACAGGAAGAAAACATTACATAAGGAAGCTGACAAGGGGAAAACAGGTGGAGGGAGTTAGATAATGACTAATGAGCAAATTAATCAAAAAACATAGAAACAAACAAGGCAGGTGAAAGGCAATCACAGAAAACTTAACCAAAACGGATCATGAACATAACAGTTTGCCTCCTCCCGGAATGTCCTCATGTCAATAAAAAGGTCCAACAGAAGAGGAAGGGTGGGGGTTGAGGAGGCGGGCGTGGGGCAGGCAAGGAGCAGGCAACGGAGAGTGAGCATGGTCCATAGTGCCAGGGCAGAGTGGTTGGAGGGAGGAGCCAGGGAGGAGCCCAGAGCAGGAGGAGCCAGATGGAACTCCAGACAGAGACTGAGCCGATTGATGAGGAGCCCAAAATGGAGCAGAGCAGACAGAGAGCCAGGGTGACATTTAGGTTCCCGGTGGCCAAGGCAGAGATGAAGTCTCAGACAATTGAGGCAGAGGTGGGGCTCCGGAAGACCACGGGGAGCTGGAGCAACTGAGGATGGAGATGGAGCTGGAGCTGAAGGGAAGGAGGCGCCTGACAGAGCTGGAGGTTTGGAGTGATGAGGTGAAGCCAGAGGAGTGGAGTTCCGAGGTGGCGGACGATCGACGATTGATCAAGGTGGAGCTGAAGGGACGAGTGTGCCTGGTGGAGCTGGTGGGATGATGGGCCATGGTTGAGATGAGGGAGCTAAGAGCCAATGCGGAGCTGATGGGTCAAAGGACCACGGTGGAGTCCAGGGCTTGGAGGCTGAGACAGGGGATCCTCACGCCAAGGAGGACCTGGGGTCTGGAAGTCCCAAGGCAAATTAGAGCACACAGATCACGCTGACTAAGGGTGAGCTGAGGGACTGACAGGTACCAGCGGAGACAGGGCTGATGAACTGGCTGGTTTAAGAGGAGACAGGAGAGGGAGCACAGGAGGACTTGGGCTGGGCAGAACCAGAGGAGACACAGGAGATTCTGGGCTGGGTGAAGACAGCGGAGACACAGGAGATTCAGACGAAGAAGTATAGTCCATTATTCTCCAGCTTCCACTCCAGACATGTGGCGAAGTTGTCCGGCGGACCATTCCCAGAGAGGCGTGCTTTGGACCACTCGCTGAGGCTCGCAATGTTAAACACACAAAGAGACTGGTATGGATAGTGCGTGAGGCATGCCAACTCCAAAAAATAGCTGGTGTGAGTCTCTAGGGAGCAGTCCCTCTGCTCCTGGCATAAAAGGGCAACACTTGGATTGTCCATGATGAAAAAAAGGGAAAAAACACAGCAAAAAAAAAAAAAAAAAAAACACCGCCTGGTGAGGTACAAACGGATGAAGACAAAGGAAATCAACAAACACTGTATTTTAATTTGAATATTCAGGAGACAAGTAAATGAATCCACATTAGATAAATGGATTAACATCAACGAGAATGGACAAAATACTATAAGACTATAAGACGTTAAATAAGGCAGCTGACGAGGGCAAAACATGTGGATTCATCAAAAACCATAGAAAGGACGACCATATTATTATATAAATAATATTCCATAAAATTAAAATTATTATAATTACAATTAAATAATTCAAATTAAATAATAGTACTGTGAAATAAATGGTGTATAAACAATTTTCACTTAGAAATTACTAGTGGAGCAAAAGAAACAACACACTTAATTGTGTGAAAGGTGAAATTTTCAAGTAGAAAGACTGAAATAAAAATTTTTCTAGTCAAGTATAGTCCAATAATGTTTATATTTACTACTTTAAACATTGAAGTGGACTGTGTATAACTTTATGTTTAAATACATTTTTCAGCATACTTTATAACTGAATTTGAGAAGAGAGAAAAAAAAATCTAATTACATGTTACCAATGACCATCTCTCCTAACTGTACCTACAAGATTTTTTAAGAGTTTAATTTGTACCTTTAGTCTAGTTTAAGATTCCACAGAGGATTACACCAAAAAGCAGACATAATTCCCATTTCTCCTGATATCACACCGCTGAAGGTAATAAATACTTTGCTGTGTTCACTAATCTGCCCTGAACAGTAATCCATATTCATAAAGCTGACTGCAAGGGTTCTGGGAAGCTTCATAATGATGCTGTCTTGAGGTCGATTCGCTAAACTCACAAAAATCCCAGTCCCAATTTACAGGATGTAAACATGTGTCTATGAGAAAGAAGCCCCTAGGCTGCATTTATTTGATTAAAAAAATATATATATATATTCCTGTGATGACAAATCTGAATTGTCAGGATTATTTGATGAATAGAAAGTTCAAAAGAACAACATTTATTTGAAACTGAAATTAGTTATAATTATTATTTATTTTAATAGTCCTAACTTTTACAGCATTTTTTTCTGTAGTATGCAATTTTTAAATCAGAGTCATCACATCATAGTCTTGTCTCATTTCATATCAGAACTATGTTCATGCGTAATGCTGAAGATGGACATCTGCAAGCAAGTGGGCCGTAGCCACTGAGGCCCCCAGGTCAGAGTCTGGTGGCAGAATGCAGGCTTATGGGCATTGGATCTGGTGCAGCATCTCACACAGAGATGATGCAAACACATGCCGATTGGCCTGCCGCTTCAGGGGAGGGGCTAAGAGACATTTGCCAGAATGTGGTGTCAGCACACGACGATATCTCTTCTTTGAGACCCCGCTGCTAGCGAGAAAGATAAAGGTCTTAGCTGCATTAAACATGAATTGCTCAACTCTGGTGTAAGCTGGTGAAACCTGATTGATCTGTGCCCCTTGCAGTGTGACACTGGGAGGAGACAGAGGTAAACGGGGGAGGGGAAGCTGCCGTGATGCTCAGAATTAATTTGATCCTTCAATGCTGAAAAAGCATTATTCAATTTAAAAAATAACAGACATGAGCTCCCATAATTAATCTAGGACTCAGTTCCACAACCTAGTGAGCTGCATTGAGAAGAAAAAAAAAGGTGTAAAAATAATTTTCACAAATACTAGTAAACGACATAGTGGGCAATAAAAGGTTTTTTTTTTTTTTTCTTTTTTTTTTTTTTTAGGGAGAAAAACATATACATATAATAAATAAAAAAAGCAGAATCACCACAAAAATTTAAAGTCTCTATATGCAGCATTTACTACAAATTGATCAAAAAGAGACATGAGCTGTACACAGATATCTTCTTTAGAGGTCCTTGTAGCTGAATTGAACTTGTTTCATGTTTGAACTTTGCAACATTGGCAGATATTGAACTAAATAGAAACAACACTGACCTAAAGTGAGATGAATAATGACACTATTGCCTTCTGAAGCCCAGCTGAAACTGAATTTAGTTTACAACATTAACACTCTATTTTCGTGTTCATTAATGTGAAACTGCTTTGAAACAATCTGTATTGTACAACTGTATCTTGTAGCGCTACATAAGTAAATGTGACTTTATAAAGCACAACTCAAGCACATAGGAGATTTGACTTACAACTGCTCACATTATACTATATAAAATACACAGCACATACACAAATATTGGATAATCCAGTTTATACGGATCCAAGGCAGCTATTGTAACTCAGCTCCAACTTTAAAAACATATTGTACTAAATTCCTTTTAAATATTCTGAAGAGGTTTCTTTCACTTTTTGAATCTAAGAATACAGAGGACTATTTATATTTTGGGATTGAGAAACCTGTTTTTCTCCTCTAAAGGCTCTTAGAAATCAGGTTTCATATCCAGGAATCCTGTCACTGAAACTAGCACAGCTAGTTTTGCTAAATTAGACAGGATGAACGTCACATAATCTAATTAATATTCATGAGTCATCCTATGCTTGGCACTGTTTGTGCACTGAGCTGACAAAATATTAACTAAAGTATTTTTTCGGAACAAATTACTGAAAAAAATAAAAATAAAGAAGTGACTGGAATTTAAAAAGTGTCATACTTGTAAAGGGGGCTCATTACACATTGTTTCCACACTGCTACCACAGCAGAGCAGGAAGCAGATTAGAAAACACAGAATATTTTTTAGGGCCAAGTTTTTTTTTTCTTCGTTTTTTTTACATTACCTACTCATAAAAATATAAAAGACTCTTAGGGAGTGATCTGGGTTTTAAGCATAATGCCCCTGTTTTGGTCAAGTACTGCGCTCAAATGGATTGTTGAAAAAGGATTTTGTTTGCTTGTATTAGCTTGAATACAAAGCAGCTAACACACATTCTGGCAGCAGGTCAGATTGACTGGAAAGATGTAGAGCCACAGGATAATTGCTCTTCAAAGTGCCTCATCGTGAAATCAGGAACCATTTAAAACATCAATCTGCAATTTTAAATAATTACCGGTTTTAAACAGTGCAACTAAATTACAGTTTATCAAAGATTGGCTTTGCTTAGAGATTTATGGGGTTGTTTTTAGTCTCTGTATAAGATTATTTCATCTGTGCATTTTGCTTGAGATGAAACCTCCATCTCTTTTCTTGTCTAGAGTCACTGATGATACACGACTGAACTCCAGCAAGGTAATTGAGAAAAAAAAAAAAAAAAAAAGACGTAGCCTTAGGAAATGTAAGTATTTTATCATGGTCCCCTTACCAAATAATACATATCAGTCAGAGTCAGTGAGCTGTCCTAGTTTCACTGACAGGATTCCTGGATATATATCAATAGCTGATTTCTAAGAGTCTTCAAAGGTGAAAACAAAGGTTTTGTGACCCTAAAATACAATAGTCTTCAGTAGGCAGAATTTATTTATCAGCATTAATTATGGTCCACATTCTGGCCTATTCTGATCAAGATTTTCTCACTTTTCACTAAAAGAATGTAGGTGGTTTGCTTTCAAATGCAAGTTTTGAGAAAATTATTTAACATCCAAAATACCTGATCCATCACCACCAAATTTTGATGTAATTACACTTAAAAATGTGGTTAGGATTCCATCTTAATTTCCTGTAATAACAGCTAAATTACATGAGATCTGAAAAGAAGTCTCATGTTGTGAGAAATCTAACAAAATGTTGAAGGAAAAAACATTCTTCACTGAAATTAAATATACTTAATTTTGAAATATGTTTATCTCTCTTTTTTCATTGGTAAGTAAATATTGAGTTTCATATATTTACACTGGAAAACAAGATAAAAATCATTTTCAGTGTATAATCAGTACTATTCCTAATTTGCAGTTCCACCTATTCATAAATAAAACCATTTTATTTGACAGAAAAAGAAAAAAAAATTTGTTACCAAATGAAAACTCTTAAAGAGCCACACAGATGGGAAATCAAAAATGACCTGTATTACAGTGTATGATATAGCTGTCCATCTGTGTAAACAATGTGCAAATAACTAAACCAAAAAGTACACGATTTATAAAGTTATTGGCTTCTAAAGTAAGGAGTCGACTCTGAATCGCTGAAACGAGTCGTTATAGATTTCAAATCTTTTGCCCATCTCTATGTACGTCACTAGGAACACTTTGCATAATAATCTCCACCTACCGTGTTGGGAGAAACGGAACTATGACCAGCCCCACCCCCACACACAGACGCTCTGTTTGGTGTGAGAGCATCATGTCGAGGAGACCATGCCAAAGAATGAAGATCAGAAGAACCAATGGCTAAAATTCATTTTCACCACAATACCAGAGCAGTACAACAAATCCCTTTTGTTGTGTTCACAACATTTCACTGATGACTGCTTTTCTAATCTCGGTGAGTAAAGCGGGATTTTCAAAGTGTTTGGCCATAAAAGATGGTTCATTACCAACTTTATTTAGAACAAAGAGCAAGTATGATTATGAAGTTATGTGTTTGTTTTCTCCCGAGCGTCTTATCAGTATGTGTGCTGTCTGCAGCCTTTCTCTGCGCTGATCGTCATGTACAAACACGTCATTAAACTGAAGTGTAACTCCGTGAATACTCAAGGAAGAGACATGAGAGAGATATCTATAGAAAGCTTGACATGACTACTTTAAAACTAAACAAGTGCTGCCGAAAAACAGATATTCTGTGATAAAGTAATCCATATGAAAACAACACGGTGTCTGTTTTTCATGTCTCCCTTCGTTACATCTAATGTGACCACGCCCACGCGCGGAACGCGCTATTCAGATTCATACTAAAGCGCGCGGCTTGAATACACCCACACAGAAGAAAAAGCAGCGAGACTGTTCAAGTTTTTTATTTTACTGTTTGCTTCGCGATGAGAGGAATAAGACATAATTCACCCCAAACAGATGCTAACGCATAGTTTACCTTGGAGGTGTGTGCGGAACAACCAATCAAACCTGACTATGTCAGTTGACCAATCAGAACACAGTATGCTACCGAAAGGTGGGGTTTAAGGAAACTGAATCTTTTGAACAGCTTCGCGCAAACCGTTTGGGGATCTCTGAGAATTGAAGTAATTTTAAAATGATATTTTGACAAAATGACAATGTTTTTTAACCTTGGATGGATTTAAACCTAATGTACAGGACTTATAAACAGTGATAGGAAGCTTAGAATTTTCATCTTACTGGCTCATTAAACATTATGATTTAATGTCCAACCCCTGAAAACTCTATGCAATCTAGTGTGCTAACTTTAACAACAACATTGTTTCCAGGTGGACTTTTGTGCAAAAATTGGCACATTCTGACTTAAGCGGCATAACAGGCCACTCTTGCCATTTTCGTGTGTTTACTATACATCAGGTGGTCTGTGATCTGTACTCTCTGAAGCTAAGGCTATACATACAGTTAACATCCCATTAGCAATATTTGTCTTAAACTAAGACAAATTAACCATAACTAAGCAAACCCGAAAAATGAAGCATCACGCTCTGACACTTACCATTGCTCACATCAATAATTGAACTCTACAGGAGACATTTTATCTACACTTGCCAGATCCATCCCACTGAGCTTAGCAACACAAGGCTACTAACAAAAAGACGAAGCTCTACTCACTAGCTGTCAGCTCCCTACAGATCAGAACAGTCCCGTTATAGTGCGATAAACAGAGCGAGACCACAACTGTGCCACTTTGCAGAGAGCAAAACAATTAGTCTAACTTCAGTCCTGCAGGCCCAGATATGTCTAGTGCCATTTCCCAGATATGCAAGACTTGTAGAAGCTCTTTGCTTCCTTGGAGGCTGCAGCAGATCTTAGCATCCAGATGTGCCAGTGCAAATCCTTTCCATGTGCAAGTTGCACTGTTGATTAAACAGGGACTGAGAAGACCCCTCTGGATCATGCTTTTCTGTGTTTGCTTATGGAACTACTGGGAATTATAAATATTGCACAAACCTCATAGCCTGACCACACAGCTGTTCAAGCAAAGAAAATAAACTTTAATAAAATGTCTTAGGGTATTGAAAATTAAGAAGATGCATTGGTTTTGGAAATAATAAAGGTTCTTTATCTGCATCCATGAAGATCATTTAACATCCATTCCATTGTACAAAAGATTCTATATAGTTAAAAAAAGGTTAGAGTACTAAAACGTTCTTCACAATAAGAACAAAACTTCTTTAAGAACCTCTATTTCATAGTTAAAAAAAAAAAAAAAAAAAAAGAATGAGGATGAGTAAATGATGACACAATTGTAATTTTGGGTGAACTATCCCTTTAAGAGAAGTTACATTCTATAATTTGGCTTTTGGTGTAAAAGCCAAGGTGTAATGCTAGCGTGCCACTGAAAGCGCTTAAAATCCATCATTTGATTAAGTTTCACTCACCACTTTCTTTAATGATAATCAGATGTACATCAGTCAGCATGGCTTAAAGGATTTGACTGTTTGTAAAGATGCATAACATAGACCCCTCTGCCTGTCTGAAGACATCTGTGGGACAGCTATTAAAAGCATGCTCAATACCTCCGATATATTGTAAGATTTAATGCTGTAATAAAAGGTTGAGTCAATGAACTGTATCTGGCAAGAACAGCAGAAACCTAACCCAGCCTTTCTGTATTCCTGGGGAAATGATCTGAAAGATATTCTGCAAGGTCACCAAGTTTACTAAACTGCTTACACACAACTAATACCAACATACAAATCAAATCAAATCAAATGGTACAGTATAAATGAAATGTTAGTAGTTGTAGTAATAGGAGTAGTATTAAAATAAAACTGTTGCTAATACTCCAACAACTGACATCAGTCCCAGACAAGCAAAACTTGAATGAAATAAAAAACTACACACAAGTAATACCTACAAATAAAATGAATAAAAAAAAAAAATATATATATATTAGTACAAATAATATGTAAAAATAAAATAATAATAATAATGATAATAGTAATAAAATCGTTGCTGATACTCCAACAATTGATGTAAGCCTCAGCAATAAAATAAACCTTAGAGTGCAATAAAATTGCTTTTTTTACGGGAATGCAACAATGTGATGCATGTCAGTCTGTCAGGACAATGAACTTCCTGTGCTTTCTAAGATGCACTTTAAGTGCCCTACATAGAAACATGCACATACGGCGGTAGCTGAGTGACATGAGTGCATCTCTCTCTGTGAGCACAGCCCATCTGGAGGGTGCATAGCATGGCGGTTGGACAGGTTGCCAGGGAAACTCGGCATGGGGTGGGCTGGGGAAGATTGGACCATTGTGATTGGCTGCCAAGCGTGGGTTATTTCTCAAGACTAAGAGAGACAAAAGGCATGTCCGAAGCACAGAACCAAACAACAAAGGTAGAAACAACAAAGCACTGCTCCAGGAAAGCCATGAACACTTTCCCTCACTTCTATTTGACTCGTCAGTATGTTTCTGTTTATTGATTTTACTAAGAACAGCCATTTTCTGTGCATCAAGTGCTCTTTTCTGAGCCACCATTTGCAAGAGAATTTACATGATAGATGGCCCTACTGTAAATTAAACAGTAAACACATATTACCTCAAATAACACGGAATGCCCATTGCCCGCAAACCATGAGGTCTTCTAGTAAGAATAAATTAGTTATTTTTCAACCTGGCAAAACATACATGATAGTATCTGGCAGTTTTAGATCATCAAATAGACTTCAAATGGAATTACAAAAAAGAACATAAAGGACTTAAGTATTCTCTCCTATTCCTTCTGTCCATGTCCTCTCTTTCTTTCTGTCTCTGTCTTATGTGTTGACTCACTGATATGATGATAGACTTAAACACCATAAAGCACTGAGCCATCAAAAAACGGTTTTGATGCTTCATTACATTGATGATTGAGACAGACAGATGCCCATATGAACAATGTCATCAGACTGATGTAACGCTTCACATGACCCTGCACTTTTGGGTCAAAGGGCTGTGTGATTTCCCCACTGGCTCTAAACGTCATGTTTAATGACTCAATGTACATACCGTGGGTCTGTCAGTTTCAAAACAGAACCATGGGCCATCACACCTCTTATTAGCATACATCATCTGACATATACACATGTAGGATTCCAGTGTGATCAGCATACACTGCTGTTCAAAAGTTCTTCAGATTCTTTTATTTTTTTTGAAGGAAGTCTCTTAATCTCACCAAGGATACATTTATTTATATGTATATATATAAAAACAGTAATATTGTGAAATATCATTACAATTTAAAATAACTATTTTCTGTTTTAATATATTTGAAATAATAATTTATTATTACTGTGGTGGCTAAGTTGAATTTTTAGCAGCCACTACTCCAGTCTTCAGTGTCACAAGATCATTCAAAAATCATTCTAATATTCTAATTTGGAGCTAAAAAAAAAAAAAGTTTCTTATTATTAACAGTCTTGAAAACAGTGCAGCTTAATATTTTTGTGGAAGGCACGATGTGTTTTTGTTTTTTTCTTGCTAAAAAAAAAAAAGTAATAGAAAGTTCAAAATAACTTTTCAATTGTTTTAACCTTTGAAATCCTTAATGAATTTTTTTTTTCTTTAAAAGATAACCATGCTATCTCCTAACTTTTGAACAATGGTGTATATCTGTAAATGCATGCATTCATCCTAGAAGTTGCTCTTTGTAATTTTCTTTGCATGCAATATGATCAAAGCAGTAAAAACTAAAAATCTGAATTCCTGTAAATATTTAAATAAGTAAATCGTGACTTCTGCTGACAAGTTAGCTTCTGAGCACTCTTTTGAACTGCAGCTAATTAGCTTTGGCTGTTTTCCCTCAATCTACGCTATTGTTTTCCTTTCAAACAGTTACAAAAGCGATGTCCCACTCACTGTGAACAGCACATTGTGGATGCAAGATGCTAATGGCGGCGACCAGCTAATCTGTCTGAAGAGGCACTGGAATATGGAATGGGATCATCATGGACCCGCATTTATATTCAGTTAACATGCCTCAATCTGCACTGCCTACATGTCATATCAGACCCAAACCCTCCTCAAAGCAGCAATGTCTAAGTGAGAGCTTTCAAGAGGCTGCTTCTGGAAAGGGACAATGTCTGTGCACAGATTAGCTTTAGTTAAATGCAGTGACCATTTTCTAGCACAAACATTTTTTACTTTATTAAAATGAATGGATCTCAGAAAAGATGCTTAAAAAAATATATATAAAAAAAAAACAACTTGAATAACTCCAAACTATACTATAGACACACACTAATCACATTTTCCAATGCATTGGCCTTTTTTTGTTGTTGTTGTTTTGTATGTTGCAGATTGTGTTCCCTTGCGTTAGGTCAGCACCTGTTCGTTTTACTCACAAAGAGAATGGCAAATGTTTGAGGGGAGGGGGATTCCTCTACAAGCACCTGTTCTGCCTCACACATCCAGAATTTCCCTATGCAATTCTTATTATTCACGCCTGAAGCACACTTTATGAACATTACATATTTGATGTTGGATTGCTTCCAAAAACATATGCATGAAGGTACAAATTGAAAGAATGCATTGTAATATCCACGTTGATTTTTTTTAAACATAAGATTAAAAACAGACAATTGTGTTACCTGTAGGCCCTCAATTGCCAATCTCAGCATGCTTGGGGTTAACTTGGAAGCTTGCTTGAAAGTGAAGTTACTCCAGTCAATGATCAAGACAAATCCATTTACTTGTAGCTCGGGGTCTTCTATCATTGCCTCCAGAGAAAGTAAAATAGCTCGCAGAATATCCACAAAAGTGTACCTACAAATAAACACAAGCCTTTAGGAAGATTTGCAAACAAACTAAAAGCTAAATGTTTATGCATGACTTGCATTTTTAAGTTTGCACACACACACACACACACTATATATATATATATATATATATATATATATATATATATATATATATATATATATATATATATATATATATAGTACAGACCAAAAGTTTGGACACACCTTCTAATTCAAAGAGTTTTCTTTATTTTCATGACTATGAAAATTGTAGAGTCACACTGAAGGCATCAAGGGCTATTTGACCAAGAAGGAGAGTGATGACCTGGCCTCCACAGTCACCGGACCTGAACCCAATCCAGATGGTTTAGGGGTGAGCTGGACCGCAGACAGAAGGCAAAAGGGCCAACAAGTGCTAAGCATCTCTCGGGGAACTCCTTCAAGACTGTTGGAAGACCATTTCAGGTGACTACCTCTTGAAGCTCATCAAGAGAACGCCAAGAGTGTGCAAAGCAGTAATCAAAGCAAAAGGTGGCTACTTTGAAGAACCTACAATATGACATCTTTTCAGTTGTTTCACACTTTTTAGTTATGTATATAATTCCATTTATAATTCCACATGTGTTAATTCATAGTTTTGATACCTTCAGTGTGAATCTATGATTTTCATAGTCATGAAAATAAAGAAAACTCTTTGAATCAGAAGGTGTGTCCAAACTTTTGGTCTGTACTGTATATAGTATTTATATTGTATTTATTTATATTTATTTATATATTGTATATATTTAAACCTCTTCAGGGATTTACATTCCCCATAATGCTGCAATAAATGTAGCAAATAAGGCACGGCTTGACCGTAGTGCTCATCACACATTGTTCCTATGAGAGGATGCCAAGAGCCCTGTTATCCCTAGGCAATGGCGCAACTGGCATGAATTCAAAGGCTGTTTGATATGGACTCCAGCACTATCTGCTCTCCAGTCTATAGAGGTGAGACTAAACACCAACAGTTAGCGGATTTCTCACAACATTAAAACAAATTACATTTGAAGAAAAGCATGAAAATATATAATTTAAATGTAATCTTAAATGATGCATAGTAATAGTAATGCAAAGTGCCCAAACAAATAAATGCATATATTTATGTATTGCCAATTACCCCCAAAAGTGTTTGGACACTTAAAATGTATGAATGTTTAGCATTATAGAATTAAATACAAAATACCTGCAAGAACAAAATTATAGTAGAGCTTTTAGTCCAATAAATTCAAAGATATTTAAAAAAAAAAGTAGCTCATCCAAAAAATGTAATTTGCTGAAAATGTTTGATTCCCCGGGAACACATGATAGCTAAAAAAAATTATAGCCTGAATGCATTGTAAGTCGCTTTGGATAAAAGCATCTGCTAAATGCATACATTTAATTTAATTTATAAATTTAAGATGAAACATTACTGAAGGCTATATATGGGTATACTTTTTTTTTTTTTTTTGTTCAGATCAGTTATTCAATAGATTAAGAAATGCATAAATACCTCTTATTTGCCAAATCAAAGTCAGCATGTTTTACATGACGGTAGCCATTTTGACATGTGACAAGAGACCAGAGACCCTTAAACTGTATGTCAAGGTCATATTTTTTTTATTAATGAGATTACACATTTTGAGAGATTTATCAGTTAATTAAAAAATGAGATTCCACAGGCACTTGGTGCATCCATGTTGAATTTATGTTGTCATACTGTAAATAAAAACACAATGATATAAAGGACCATCATATAAAATATTGGGCCAGGTCAAAGGTCATCAGGGGTCAGGCTTGGATGATCACACCATCAAATGTCTCTTAAAGATCTCTCAACTGGTGGACACCATCCTTTGGAAGGTAAGATCAAATTTTCTGTAGAAGGTTGTATAAATGTTTAATAAAATCTCTGTTTGTCTATAAATAAAATTTCTATATGACCTATACAGAAATAGTAACAGTAATGTTAAACAGTATTTACAGTATTTACTGTATTTACTGTAACAGTAAATAGACGCTGTAATGTTAAGATTAAATACAAGGTAACACTTTACATCTCATAATGGCTCAACATCATGCTCTAGTGAATGACAGAAGACTTGTGCTGAAAAGACGGCTCTGACAGTGCGCTTCATTACCCACAATTAGCCAAAATCCAATAGCACCCTACCTGCTCTGATCCCAGTTCGCCGCGAACAGAACCAGAATCTTCCTCCCATATCTATCCAAATTGGACAGAACCCCAGGAAATCCATCCTTCAGAGCCTGCTTGATCCCCGGATCGGTGGCCTTGAGGTTCTTGAACATATCAAGGTTCTGTTGCCGGTACTCAAAGTACTGGGCCAGGAGGCGGAAGGCCTCGAAATGGTTAAATTTCCGGGCTCTAAGAAAGCGCAGGATAAAAGCATCATCTGTCCTGAGAAAGCCAATGTCTGGACGGGTGATGATCATGTCCCTCACCTCCTGTATGTCCTGATGTAATGTGTCGGGGTTCTCCTTTAACTCCACCTTGGCTTTCTCCAGGGTTTCTGGAGAGAGGCCTGCCTGTAAATGAGTCATTGTCCTTACACTGGACCAAGACTGACTCTATATACTATCAATATATATTTCCTAACTGATGATGAAAATATCAATCATAAAGAGCCCTATCACTGCAGCGCTTGCAAATAAAAACCTGACTTCAGAGAAGGTCCTGAGTGTAAGCTACGACACTGTTAGTTCACCTCATATACTCCTTCTGATTTCACCTGTATTGTGGGTTTATTAATGCTTGTTCTGCAACGTAAATTCACATTCATCTGGTCATGCTAATCGATTGTATATGTGTATGCATGTATGGCTTAAGCAAGCTGAAATCGTCTTAGTTTGCGTATGATCAAATCTGAGGCATTCGATCGACTACAAATCCCACCCCGAAAGCATCTAAGAACGAGCATCACGGTTAAAAGCGCTGCTCTATCCTACCATCATCAAGCGGCCAGGCAATGCGGCACCCTGCAGCATCTCTTGTCATGAGTCTCCATTTAACGCGCATTTGAAATGTTGCCGTGATTCGGAGTCCGAGCATCATCACGTCTCTCTCAGCGCTCCGTTTCCATATGTCCTTCGGAGGAGACGATATGGTGTCGGTCCTGGTCCGTATGTTCCGGTGATGTGGTGGATAGTTTACGTCAGTGCTGCTGCTGCTGTCGCTTCGCTTTGTTGCTGATGAGAGTGACTTCAAGCATCGCTCCGGTAATACAGTCTGTCCGTCATCACATGGCGGAGGAGGGGAGAGAGTTTTCTCTGTATCCCCCCGAGACTCTCTAAATAAAGCTTTGGCCAGGTTTTGCCATTTGCCAGAATTATTCTAATTTTCACACATTTTATTTAATTTTTTATTATTTTTTTCTGTAAAAAAAACAAAATAAAACAGACTTTTACTAATACTACTACTAATAGTAATAAATAATAATAATAATAATTATTATTATTATTATTTTATTGTTAGTTGCAGCTGTCATTTAATATAATGAATATTTAGCCTACATTATTACATGTATTATCCTGTTTCATTTATCTAAAATATATTTTTTAAATATAGCGTCCCCTATAATAATAATAATAATAATAATAATAATATAGTATTATACATTATATAAGTATAATAAGTATAAGTATATATATATATATATATATATAAGTATATATATATATATATATATATATATATATATATATATATATATATATATATAAATATATATATATATAAAATACATTTCAGAATAATGCAGTCATAAAAATTGTATTTGCCTCTTATTATTATTATTTATTACTATAAATTAAAACGACTTTATTCAATTCAATTAAATTCAAGTTTATTTGTATAGCGCTTTTTACAATACGAATCATTACAAAGCAACTTTACAGAAAATTATGTTTCTACAATATTTAGTAGTAGCTTATGGTGGTGACTGTCAGTTTGTGCACGTTTGACAGGATCAAACTGTCAGGCAAGCTAAAAGTATGTTTCATGTGGTAATTAACTGTTTTATTTCAATGAAATGTAATCAACCTGACTACATTAGATTACATCAATAGAGAAAGTATATGGATCAGAGTGGATTGAAATAGCCCTTTAAGGTAACATTTGCACATATTAGCACTTATTATATTAGTACATATTGTCATTGCCATTCATATTTTCATTAAATTATTTTATTATATACATTTTGCAGTAACATTAATGTTTACAAATTTGTTAATAGACCTACTGCATTTTCTTTTTTAATTTAAAACCTGAATGATTCTTATAATTTTTGTGGAGGAAGGGCCTTGAGCCTAAGGGTAATTGCTTGCGGAGCATGAAGGCTGGGCCTCCTACACAAGGTGGGGCTTTGTATTCAGATTAGATGCAGTAGGTGTTTGTTGTAATGCATTCTGCCATAAAATAAACAAATGCAGTCACAAGCAGAATTGCACAAGTTAAACTAGCTACTGTATACAGCCAAAGCCGTGAAACAGATCATATTTACCATCTGGAGAAAAAGCAAAAACACACACACTCAGAAACAGAAGCCAAGCCTTTAGGCTGTCCGTGACCATCCACTAGTTCAAGCCAGCAAAGCACTCAGTCGGTCTAAAGCGCATGAATACAAACATTTTAAATTGAAATGCACACACACAAATGTGGTCAAACAAAAGCTTGCACACACACTCAGGCAGGTACTAGTCAAAGCCCTCAAGCACCATCTGTGATGATGCAGTCTCTTTCTATTCTGAGTGAACTGATTCTGTCCATGTGGCTATGATTTCATAATGAAAACCTCAGTAGCAAGGCTGTTTTTTTTTTTTTTTTTTTTTTTACGGATTCTGATTAGTTTATCCTTAAAATATGAATGTAAGTCTTTTCGAGGCCTGCACCTCTGGACACCATTACTTTTCATTTAAGCTAATGCATAGTTCCTGATATCTTACCTTTACAACATTATATACAACAAGTCTACATCCCTTCTGATTTATTAATTTCTACTGAGACGGTTACAGTGACTATTTTAACTATTTTACCCCCATAATCTTATTTTTATGCTCTGAGACACAATTAAAAACATTAAAACATGCTAAACATTAAAATTTGGGAGACATGTATACACATAAATAAATAAACAACAATAACAACTATAATAATATTAATAAACATTGATTACTATTATCATTGTTATTATCATCATTATTAAATATTTAATAATAATAATAATAATAATAATAATAATAATAATAATAATAATAATTAACATGTTTATTTTTTATTTTATAAATAATATTTTTTAAACTATTGAATTATGATGATGATGATGATGATGATGATGATAATTATTTTGTTAATATTAAATTTTTAAACTATTAAATTATTATCATCATTAATGTTGTTGTTGGTGTACTAGTCCAAATTGGTTTTGTGATTTTACTTTCTATTATAAGGCTGAAATGGGAGTCAATGGTGACTGATTAGACATTGTATGGAGATTACAAAAGTCATACAACGGGCAAGGAGCTGATGGGTGAGGACAGGCAGGCGGGACAGGATAATGTCACATGTTCAGGCAAAGGGAGGGGCATTGGGCCGGTCACAGCTGAGCCTGGAGGGGGAAGGGCCCCCTAGGGATGCTAGATGGAGGGATGATAATTACACTCTGGAAGATGTGGAGGAAATCAAATGAATGGACCTGCTTGCATTTGAAATGACTTTTGTCACAGAAGAGCAGCTGTCACTTAAAATGGGTCTGTGGCCATTTTGCCATTCTTCAGACTGGCTTGATGGTGTTCCTGAAGTAGATAAGGGGTTTTGTCACTATTTTAAAAAAGACAATACAATGTTTCAAATAGCTTGAAAGAATAAAGAATGAGGTTTTAGGATTATGCATTGTTTATCTCAAAGAACACAGAATGCAAATAATGCTCTAAAACTAACAGGTGATTAAGCAAAAAAAAAAAAAAAAAAGCCATCAAAGGGATCAAACTCCAACCATGTCAAACTGTGCTTTCAGCACCATTGTAACTGGACAGCAAGGTTTTGGTTTTGGTATCCTTCAATTAATATAATGGAGCTGGGTAAAATTTACAGTTAATGATGAATAAATATTAATAAATATAAATGTATTTCATGAATGAGTAAAAAGAAAAAAGAAAAAATTAGTATTTCACATGCTTAAAAGACTGATCTTGTATAAACCAATTTGTTTAAACTAATTTAATCCAGAGTATCATAAACCATGTTAATTCCAATTCTAGTTTTAATTACTTTAAATGTAAAATCATTTTCATTTCTATTTTTTTAAAGTCATAAATCCCTGCTTAATACATAGCTGTGTCTATATATATATATATATATATATATATTAATTAAAGAGCACAGAATCATCCAGAAGGTTTCAACACAAATATTTTTAGTATGTAGTGAGTCAGACAAATTAAGCCATGCTATGATGTTTCAAATATAAAATCTCTGTAATATAAACAAGAGAAAACCACAAACAAGAGAAAACCACTAATGCTACAAATGTTACATATCAAGGCAATGTCCAAGAGCTTATCATTCAGAAGATGTCCTCAGTCCGTCAAAGTCACAATGATTAAACTCTACAACACTTTACTCCCATACTACTTGGAATCCTCTTTTAAATAAGTTGATAAACATTTATTATGGGTTGACTTATATGAATTATGACTTAGCAGAAGCATGATTTAGCTTGTTTTATTTGTTTCAGAGTTTGTGTATAATGATATTTCTAGGGGGCAATGCATAACAGTCCTGGCATAACCCATAATAAATGACACTCCAGATGGTCATCTGCCTCTTTGCAGTGGCATGAGCTGTTCTTCTTAATGGTGACATCTGGGCAGACATACAGAGGCTTGTATGGTGAGACGAGTTCAATTATACACTTGTGATAAATAGACTGTAAAAACCTGGTTCGTATCCAAAACGCCTATTATATGTTGACAAATAATGTCATGTTTAATTATTGCATGCATTTGTAGAGCTCATTTCCCCAGCGTGGCTTTAGTCTTTGTGTGGCATTCAATATTAAATAATTATCTACTTATTATATGCTTGGATTTACTGGCTACAGTATTGATGCTTGACTCAATTCTGGTAATTTAAGTGTAACTCTGACGTGAAAAATGTTAAAATAAAAAGAAGCAATGTTACAGAAAAATACAATGTATTTTATACAATCTGTAATAATAATGAAATTAAATATTAATCAAATATAATGTTATAATAATAATAATAATAATAATAATAATAAATGTTATTGATAAATATAGAAAAAAAATATAATAATCATCATCATCATCATCTTTATTGTACAATTTAAATGTAATACCAAAAATTACAAATACAGTTAATATACAGTGCAGGGAGAGGGGGAAAAAAGAGGCTTTTTTAAAGTTTCCACCTAAAACTTTTAACAAAATTGAAATCAAACTAATTTAACATACATACACGTGTAAGAAAAAATGGCAAGAAAATAAAGATTTTACTTTTGAAGCAGTTTTGAATTCAATTCTATTTTAATTAGTTAAAATGCATAAACATTCTCAACTAAATTTTTTGCTCCATACTGTACAGTACGTGGTAACAAACTGACTTGCTGTGTAATAACTTGCATGATTATCGTCTGCTTGACCAGATGATGGCAGTATTGTGCTACAACTGTGGATCAACATAATTGTGTGCAACAAATAGATGCATGCTCTATACTTTGACTTTATATGAGTTCTGTGTGTCAGCTGATGTTCCTATAGACTGTAACAGATTATTAAACAATAAAACACTATAAAATCACAATGAACCTCTGCATACTTTAACAAGACAATGGCTTTAGTTTGAAGTCATAAACAAGGTATATACTGGAAGATTCTGCGTGTTATATTTGAGGGTCACAAGAATACTATTATTTGTGACTTGCTAACAAAATTGACTGCAGTCTCTGGAAGAGAAAACAATTTCAAGGGTGAGACAGTAATAAAAGAGGAGAGTGTAATGAGCTAAACTGCTACTTCATATCAGTGTAACCTTCAACTCTAGATCACCTCTGGAGAAAATGATGGCTCAACGCAGATCTGACCATGTGGAATAAGCCAACAGCATTGTGCTCTGGTATGATCAGAGAGGTCATGCTCTTGTCTGGTTGTGTGGACAGTTAAATTGATGATTTGAGACATCTGAGACTTTGACAAAGCAATTTATCTAGAAGTTTCCGTATTCTTTAAATGCCACAGAGCCATAGAAATGCAGAAATATCATATCATTTGGTTTTGCTCCATAAACAAGATTTTATATTGGATGTGGTGACCAACACAACATCACAACAACATTGTTCAAGCAAACACTGAGATACAGCATATTAATATTTTAAATACATTTAATATCTATTAAGTACTGTTTTATATTCGAAGTACATTCAAACTGCATGACTTATGAAGACTTTTCTCTTTTCAGCATTCCTTACAAGCCACATTCTGAGTCAGACAGATTCCTTTTTGCTCAGCTTTGCATTGTTGCACATTGTATTGTATTTTGTTGTCTAGGCAGCATCTCTGAAGGTCCAATGAAGACTTTAGTGTTTCATTATTTGCCAGAATTCCTTTCTGCAATCACAAGCATAAAATCAGGGTGAGTCTTCCATGGGCATCAGCTGACACTGATATCACACCCAAAGTGAAAGGCCATTTTCAGCAGAGATGCCAGCCTGTCATCATCTCTCAAAGACATGAGAACAAGCACCTTATGATTCAATAAAGTTTGAAACCCTACTGCTGCCTTTATATGGGTCAATAAAGACAAAATTCCACTCAGGCATTATACTAAAGGAAAGCAGCGGTTGGCTGTGCTCCCCTCCCTCTTCCACCCAGCCTCATTTTGGAAGGGAATTACACAATCATTAGGCTTTCCCCCAAAATTACTCATTTTTCCTGCTCAATGTCTTTCATATTAGCAGTGCCACACAGCCCAGAGCTAACAACTACTCACAGTAAATAAATAAAACCTTTGCAACACACTAGCAAACACCTAAAACTAAAAACTTTTTTTGTTTGTTTGTTTTGTTTTTTTACAATTTAATATTGATTTTATGTTATATTTATAACACAAAGTGAAATACACATGTGTGTATATGTATATATAAACACACACACACACACACACACACAAGATATAAACTCAGAATTCCAAGATATAAAATCACAATTTTAAGACAAAAAGACAACTTTGTGAGAACAAAAGTCAGGATTTATTTCTCACTATTCAGACTTTTTTCTTAGAATCGAGAGAGAGAGAGAGAGAGAGAGAGAGAGAGAGAGAGAGAGAGAGAGAGAGAACAGAATTGTGAGCTGTAACTTCAGAACTGTCTTACATAAACAAGTTTATATCTCCCAATTCTTACTTGTTTCCTCTCAGAACTATGAGATACAATTGTGAGATAAAAAGTCACAATAACATTCTGTGGTGAAAACAGGCTTCCATAATAAATGTATATTGTTAATGGCACAAACAATTATATACATTCATGTAGTGCCACGTCAAATTCTCATCAGTCAATGTCTAAACATAATTACAACATAGCATGAAGATATAACACATAGGTGTCGGTCAATCCTGATCCAACAAGCAATGCATTCTTAAGTTCAAAAGCCATGAGACTGTGGCTATCATTGAACAGACCAGGTACTGTTCCTACTTAGCCTTTCTAAGCACAATAAAAAAGTTAGCAAGACAATGCATTCCACAAACAGAAGTTACAGTGCATTCACTGTTCCTCAGTATTCAAACAGAAAGTAGCTTTTCCCCCGGACTCATATTTGTGGTTTTAACAGCCATTTCAATGTGACTCTGAATGCAAACTTCTGCATTGTGCCTGACAAAAGAGCTCACTTCTAAAGAGGAGAGAGAGGAAGTGGCTCACGACATTAAATGCTGAGTGTGCACACACAGAAAGTCACATTTTCATGCCACAATTTACAGTTTGGACAAAATCAAAACCTTTGTCATCATTTACTTTATGTATTGAACTCAGTGGCAAAAGTACTGGTATAATTTGTGATTTGTGTGTTGCTAGAATGAAAAGCTAAATTTTTCCTCTGCAAAGAAAGGTTTAGCGTTAGATGATCTGATTTTAACAGCACCGTGAGCTTAAACAGGACAGAGACTCGGCTAGTTCCCTTGAGCTCTTCCTCTTGTGAAAGTCTTGCTGTAGTCTTCATTTATTAACACAAGCCATCGGTCCTTGTGTTCTTTAACATATAGTATGAATGAAGCACCTTTTTACAGAATTTACTAGTGGGTGATAAAATCAACATAGTATAGAACCCAACTGTAATCTGCAATCAGAATTTCACATTATATGTTTAATGAAATGTTCTGTAAATGTAGGTTGCCAAGAGTCTTCACATTTCTATCTGCAATGATCCACTACTGCAGTTTGCACAAGCAAAACAGTCAGTAAGAAACTGTCAGGATCCTGCCCGGTTAAGCACCCACACCTGTTGCTGATCACTGAACCAATCAAGAGCATAATAAAAGCATTCACCTTTACCTCTGTGCCCCGAGTCCTACCTGACAGAAACATATTTTAAATACAGAAACTTCACATTATATTACAGTGTGGACTGCATGCATAATAGTTGGTTTGATAAGAAAGGAAGTGTAAAGCAAAGTGTTAGTGAAGGACTTTTGTAGCATTTGTAAATCACTCATAGGAGAACTTTGCTGGAAAGAAAATACTGAGATCATAACTTCAGATTTGACAAATATTCCAAACTTGAAACTCAGTATATTTTGGTACAAAAGAGGAGGTGTAAAATGTTACATGAGAGATTCTGGGAACACACTGGTCACTTGCAGGAATGCAGTGAATCACTTTCTTCCCATTGCTATGTTGATTTCACATTTGTGCTGTGTCCCAATTCAAGTATGATCTATATTCTACAATATCCATAGTTTTATTTATTTTATTAGTTTATTTGACAGGGACCGTGCACAGTTCAAGCCCTGTACCAGAGTTAGCTGTAAAGCTAATTAACATCTGTGGTCCCTGATAACATTATGCAAGACAAAAAACAACAAAACATTATAATTATGTAATTTATTTGAATTGCTTACCTTACACTCAAATGTAATTATAGGCTAAGTAATTGCAATGTATACATTTTTATCAGTTCATGCATTCGCTGGGAACCAAACCCTTGACAGTGGTGTTGCTAGTGCAGTGATAGACTGTTTGAGCAATTTCAGAACATAGCGTAAGTATGCAAACTGAGATGTAGTCAAAAACTTTTGAGCACATTGTATAAATGTAAACAGAGTGCTACAGATGACATATTTTCATAGGCTAAAACCTGTTATCATTTTACCTCTTCTGGTTACATTGTGAGTTTTCTGAATGTTTTTTTTTTTTTTTTTTTTTTTTTTTTTTGCTGAAAGCCTGAAATAAGGTGTGCAGTTAACACAAGCTCAAGATATTTGTTTAACTATATGTTACAAAACACACCATTAGTAACCCATTTTTATTCTTCTTTTTTATGTCTTCATTTGCTTTTTGCAATAACAAGTGGCTAAATTGGACTACAGGGTTGTCAGGGACATTAACTTAATCATTTTGTTCATTAACAAACTCTTGCAAACTATTCTAACTCAAACTTTAAGGGAAAATGTTTTTATTTTAATTTTGTAATATATATATATATATATTTTTTATAAAGATGTCTGTGGCAAAGTTAAATTATAGCCTACGGTTAGCTTTTTACTTCTGGTTATTGTTTTTAAGCTTCAGAATTTATGAACGTTGTGTAAATGTAAACAAACTGCGTTAGAATTATAATCTGTTGTTGGTCACAAGAGCTAGTTTTCTGCAAAAAGGCAAAAGTCAATGGAAAAATGGGAACCAGGGTGATGTGAACTTCCTGGTTGGTCTACTGTATAAAAATGTATCATCACTGCAGCGTCGGGATTAGCATGTAAATAAATACTGCTTTCTTAAAAATTCTGAAACTTAAATATCTAAATAAAATGAAGAAAACACATTTGACTTTGGACTAAGCTGCATGAAAAAAAGGGTCAGGATCTTTGTAATAATTTCTGTACTGAATTAAATCAACTGGTATGTAATCCCTGCCTCAACTCATAAAATTAACCAGCATATTCCATGAATTCCAATTCCCTGGGGGCGGCCATGGTTACACAATCACCACAGTAATCCACAGCTTAAATAGTGCAGTAGGTCAAGAAGGCCCATCAAAGCAATAATGAGGCCCTGTAACCAGCGTCGGGCTGACCTATGCCGTCTCTAGCATTGACCTTCCCTGTTACAGCTCTTTAACATATAAATTAGACGCAGGACTGCCAGCCGAGCTGAATATATGTGACAGCAATAACTAGCTAATCGAACGGTGAGTAATCTGTTATGATTAGGCCCTTGGGTTTCATGTTTACAGCAAAGGACATTTCCCATTAAAAGGAGATTTGTAGTAAACAATGCATTCTGGAGCAATTCACAAAACCGCTATTTTTGCTAGATTATAAAGGAAAATAAGGGTCATACTACAAAATGTCTTGAAATAAAATAAAATAAAATAAAATAAAATAAAATAAAATAAAATGACCCAGAATTTGAGATAACCCCTGGCTATGCATCAGCCCCACAACTAAACTAATCTAATCTAATCTAAACTAAACTAAACTAAACTAAACTAAACTAAACTAAACTAAACTAAACTAAAATAAAACAAATAAGTGAACAGAACTGAACCCAGCATTTAAAATAATCTCCAGGCTGTCAAACGCATTAAAATGAATTTAAATAGTGGACATAACAGAACACAGCATTTCAGACAGCATTTCAAAACAAAACAAAACAAAACAAAACAAAACAAAATACTGGACTGAACTGAAGCTAGCATTTTAAACAGAGGCTGTCCGCTGTCACATTACCATAATATTTTTTAAATAAAATCAAACCAGCACAATGTCTTTCGTTCACCAGTCCAAGAAGGGAGCCAAAGCTCTCTGAGATTTATGTGGCTGCCAAACTCCGGCCCACCTCGGCACAGCCTTGTGTGGCCCATGCTTAAAGAAAGCCATCCCTCCTTCAGTGCCGCCAGTGTGGCAGGGCAAATATTGACCCATCCCTGTTACATATGAGTCTCTATTGGGAACTCTGAAGAACACAGTTGGCAGAGCACTGATGAATGCTGATTAAAGCACCTCAGCCAGTCGTTAAAACAACCAGCCAGAGTTACCACGGTGCCCCTTTATCTCTTTGTCAAATTTCTGGCTCCTCAATTCTTTTCACAAAGCATTGTTGGTCATCAAAGGCAGTGTAGCACTTGAATGCCAATGACCACATGAAGAGGGGGTCAAGACAAAAGAACTAGACAACATTTCATAAGACCCTCAGCGGAGGCAGAGAGCAGTGAGGGGTCTGAATGTGTATGGGGCCCCTGAATGGGGAACAGGGATGGAGATTAAGACTGGTTTTCATGCATGTTTTTTTTTTTTTTTTAGGTTAACAGGTGACCATGCTTATAACTAGAGTGATATCTTAAAGAATGACAAGTTATATCAGGTAGAAATAACAAGCTTTCAACATATTTAAAGCAAAACTTTTTTGTTGATGTTTCTAGGTTGAAAAGGACAGAAAAAGGCACAAATCTTTTTCTTGTTCATATTTAGCTGCAAATTGCAGATTTAGCCAAAGGTACAATTTTATACAAACAAAGGGTCTATAGAAAATTATGCATTTGAGCAACTACACATTGAATCAAGTATAAAATGCATTACAATCATTCAAAATTATAATAATAAAGTTTTTAAAGTTCCTTAAAATCAGTATCAGTTTTCACAATTTCAGGTTTTATTGTAATACTATAAAAAAGTAATAAAACAAATTGTTTTATTGTAATAATGAGAATTTATAGGGTAAATGTTTATCCTTAAATGGATATGATGTCACAATGAATGTAATCTTACAATAATAATAATAATCTTAATGGTCTTAAATTGGTTTAATTTTCTTTATATAAATTATCGTTTCAAATAGCTTTTTTCTCTTTTTGGTTTTGGGGTGAAGTGAGACATGTATTATTATTATAAGTAGTAGTAGTAGTATTCTTTAAAAATCCATGTTTCTTTTTTTACCAGAAAAGTTTCAAATCATCTTTTTAGACATATAAGTTAAGATCTAGTAACTTTCAGCTAACTCTTTCTATCTGCCTTAGCACACACCTGAATCGTTTTGCATAAACCCTCACATGTGAGGTTTAAGTTGTAGCTCACCATACAATTGTTAAAATACTTTTTAAAGACTGGCTGCTCGAACCTAAGAGCAAGTTCATGCAAACCGTGAGGCTGAATGTCATCAATATCAAAAGCCTCAGTCAAACTGTATTCCAGCTTCTACTTTGACCTTTGTTCCAGGTTTGCTTCTGTGAGATTTAAAAGGAACTGCCAAATATCCTTTGGAGGAAAAAAAGAGACAGAGTGATTATTAAAAGGGATGCAATAGAACAGCCACACTTTGAGTTGGCACCTTGATTAAAACACACCATGTAATTAGAACTGACACTACCATTAATCATTCAGAAACAGGAACTGCTCTAGCAAGAAACATAGTGGTAGTGAAGTAATGACCTTACACACACACACACACACACACACACACGTACATACACATAATGTTTGTTTTTATGCATATAATGAAAACATTTTTTTTAAATAAAAATAAAATTGGTGCAACAAATTGTGTGACCGTAAAACTGACCCTGAATGACGTCACTTTAGTTCCGAAATATTTTGACCAGTTGATCATTGTAGTTTTCCTGGACGGCTGTTGTATTTATAGCATAGGGTAGTTCACCGATGGGGATGTGAGCAATTACATAGGCCTCAGAAGAACAGATGAAATTGGTCAGCAGACACTCACACACCACTGCTGTCACTCACATGGTGGACATACCATTATGCAACTGTTAATTTACAGTCTTGTAATGAAATGGCCCCTTATGATCAGTACAGCGGGTTCTTTCTAAAATTAAAATGCCTTGATAAATCAGACAGAAATATACTCACCATCTCCATTTTTGGTCTTGACAGCTCAAGTGTTTCCTGCAGCCACTGGAACTGCCCAGCAGATTTGGACTGTTGTACAGGTTTGTTTTGAGACTCACCAGACAGAGGCCAAGTTTGATCACAAGAGAGTAAAATCCACCTTCACACCAACAAGTGATGTAGAAAGATCATTAGCTCATTAGCTCAAGTCCACCTTTTAGTGTGTGCACCACATTGTGGAAAAAATGCATATACACATTTATTTGACAGGCTTTGTATTCAAATTTATATAAGATTTTATATAAATTTAAATCTGCTGCATCATACTGTTGTTTGAAACAAAGTATTTTAGCAAGGCTAAAACCATACCAAGCAGCATTAATTATCTCTAAATAAAAATAATTTAAATTAGCTACAGCTTCTGGATTCAACCACAGAGACCAGAGTTTGGTTAAGCATCGTAAATTGCAATTGCAGATGTCGGCAACTGATCCTAAAATTTATTAAATTAATGTATTAAAATGAGATTAAAATAATAATAATAAATAAATAAAAACACATGTAAACACAGCACAGCATAAAATATTTAGAATTAATTACCAGTATATATTTAAATGTATATAAAATGTAAAAAAATATATAATCATAAAAAGATTTTATATTTATAATTTTAAATGCTTTAAAATTTTACATTTTTATGGCATTTTTTATCAAATAAATTGAGCCACTTACGTTTGAAATATTTTCATTAAATAATTGTTTTGTGCATTTATATATTCTTTTATAAAATATACGTTTATAAAATAGAAATATACTATTTATAAAACAAAATATTTATATAAAATATTTGCGTTTTAAAAAATAAGTTGTAAGTAACTTCCAGTGCATACAACAGTATGCAAATATTCCATTTAAACAACCTGAACCTAAACAATCTGCCCTTTATTTGACCCCAGAACTGTTGTCTTGGTTTGAATTCCCAGCTAAGAACTTTTGTTACCCTTGGGTTTGAAATACCTGTGGCCAGTACTCGTGGTTGCCCAGGGCCAGATAAACTGGCTGCTGTGGGAAGAACGGATGTGTGGTGAGAGTCACATTTGCAATAACATTGATCACCACATCAGTAGACAGTTCTTCTTTTGGGAGGTGTTCAGGGCTTTCTCTGCAGTAAGGTCACACAGGAAATCACCAAACACACCTTGGTTCATTGCAGGAATGCCCTTGGAGGAAAAGCAGACTTTGGTGTGGTCTTTTGTGGCATGATAGGTTGGATCCAAGTGCAGGTCTGAGATTTGCCAGAATTTAGCTGGAATTTAAAATGCATATGTTCAAATCATTTCACAAAAATGTAAATTACTCCCCTTAAAAACTGATATATCAAATATTTTGTTGCACTCGGGAGCCATGCAGATATTTAATTTTATTTTTGTCTATTTATTTTTTTATTTTTTTATTTTTTTGCACGGACCGGAAAAATAATTATTCAAAGTGGACATTTGAAACATGTCACCAGAAATCATTTACAACTGCTCAAAAAAATATTTTAAAATAAACAATTTATATTATTTGACTGTTAGTTAATATATATATATATATTGTATATATAATATACTGTTAATTTTTATATTTTATGACTGTTAACTAATATATATATATATATATATATATATATATATATATATATATATATATATATATTAGTTATATGTATATACTGTAATTTTTATATTTTTTGACTGTTAACTAATATATATATATATATATATATATATATATATATATATGTATATGTGTGTGTGTGGGTGTGTGTGTGGGTGTGTGTGTGGGTGTAATACCTGCTCATTAAGTTGTGAAAAAAAAAAAAAAGTTGTGAAGTTGTAAAAATAACCTTTTTTTATTTTTATTTTTTTTCTTGAGCACAGAAAATCTAATTTCACTAAATCTAATTTTGGCGCAGTTGAACATTTATTACATGACTATCTGCTCTTCTTAATGTAAATTAGGTAATAGGGTTATTTTTGTTATTAAACTTCATTCAATTTGAGAAAATTTACCTGATTACGAGTAATTTTAGACTGTTAGGGTGTTAGATTTAACAGTATATTAAGGACACTTTATTGACCTTTAGATTAAATATATATATTTTTTAAAGCTGTGGATCCAAGAAAGACTTTGGTGTGGTCTTCTGTGACATGGTAGGCTGGATCCAAGTGCAGGTCTGAGATAAACATATATACGAGATGATTTCCCCTAATAATATATCAGATGATGCAGCGGAATCATCCTCATTGTAACTTCACACATCACAGTTTATTCGCTATAGTTTAGAAAATGTTAATAAAATAAGACAAGAAATCAGAGTTACGGTAACTGTGTCAGAACAAATTAATATTGATAATGTCAGACAACACTTAAACAAAACATGGTCAGGTCAAAGTGTCTAAATAATTTTTAGTCCCAAAGTTTTTGAAATGTAACTTGTAGTCCACTGTATGGAGAATCTTTGGGGTATAATATGTAACAGTTTACTTTATTTTGCTATCCTCGCTTACATAAACTATAGTGGCCTGCAACCACTAGTAAAAATATATCAGTATTATACCTGGTGTCTGGATAATTTTTGGATTGACTGTATTTTACAATCTGTCAATATGCACGTTGATTTTAAGAGATTAATATTCCATTGTTTTTTTAAACAAATAAAAATATCAAAGTCCCATTACTGCAAACCAGGTTAAATAAAACAACTGTACAGTAGGATAAATGACAAGGCATCTGTTAAAGCAACTAAAAAGAAAAAGAAAAAAGACCAGAAATGCACACGCATGAAAAGTGTAGAAGCGACAGAGCAAACTTCAGGAGACATGAAGAACCTGTAACAGCCGAAAAGACTCTGAAAAACTCTGCAGGTGTTTGAAGACTTTATTAACTGGCTCAACGTAAACCTGCAGGATAGAAAACTGATCAGACAATAACAGAACGAGCAAAGCCATTGCTGCGAGTGTCCGTTTTATTAAACCGCATTTGTGTTAAGTTTAAATTTACACTGTAAACCAAAACAGGAAAAAGCTGCCATCACGTCACGTGACGCTTTATTTTGCGCAACCTTCTGCTGACGCGCACTGATTGGACATCAAAATCAAAACGATCTAAAGCCTATATAAGATATATATATATATATATATAATATGCAATAGCAGAAATTTAAATTAATAAATTGCGACAACTTTGCCTGAACCTGATATTTAGTAGCTACTTTACTTGTTAATTCATGTAGGCTACATTAATCTAATAAATGAACACACAAGACATTATTTTTGTCTGGTTCTTTATTACAAATGAATCGTACAGACTTGAAAGTATTTAAAAAAATGGATCAAAAATATTTGTAGTAAATGCTTTAATAGGCTATATTTGGAGGAATTAAGTGCAACGGTTTCTTTCTCCTTTTTTTTTTCATTCCGTAAAGCATCAGAGCACATGGTATCTGTTACTGGTGACGGAGAAGGACAAATCCTCATAATACTCCCCAAAATTATGCTTTTTCATAGGTACGCTCAGCCACCACGTCCCCAAAGGTGAGTTTCTATAATACAATTGAAATCGACAGTTAATTAAATAGCCTGCTGCTGTTGAGTATATTGTCTTTAAAACAAACTGTACAAAGAGCCTTACCATCACCATCTTCCCGTCCTTGATCTCCCGGACAAAGGAGGTCTCTTTTCCATCCCACTTCTGCACATGAACAAGCTGGTCTCCATCTAGCACCACAGTCGACTGGTAAAAAGAACACATCACTGTGCATTCATCTCAGACAGAAAGCTTCAGACAGAACACATCTGCTCTGTTAATATGCATTGTTCCCAGTGGATTTGACTATGAAACATATTTTTCTTCTAAACCTACTTTACAGTGTCGGTCATCTACGGTGGTCTCGTCAAACTCCTCGCCCAGTTTGAATGAGATCTCGGTGTTCTTGAAAGTACTCTGTGTTTTTTGGACCACTTTGTCTCCCTCTTTCGAGATGATTAGGGTCGGCTTAGTCACATTTCCAACTTGTCTTGTTGCAAACCCAATCCCTTAGAAAAAATCACATGCACTTAAATCTTATTTTGTTCAATAAAACCATTGTTTAAATACACTTGAGATGTGTCTGTAATTACAATAATAATAAGTGGAAAATTAAAATAATCAGAAATAATGAACTGCATTAATAATTATAATTATCGATAATATTATGATACAACTTACCTAGAGCTTTCATATACTCATCAAAGTTCTCACTGCTGACCAGTTTCCATGTGCCACAGAAAGCATCAACCATTTTTAAAACTATGCTTTTCTGACCAATAAACAAATGCTAAACTTTATTTTAATTCTCTGTAGAAAACGTAGCTGCATTTTCTCTTTGCAGAGGATCTTAAATAGTTTTTTTCAACTCCATGACTATGGTCATACAGGAGTGGGAGGAGTCAGATTTCCCATTGGCTGCAAGTCAATTTTTTATTATTATTATTATTATTTATTTTTTTACAAACTGTATGAATACATTTGCAGCCCTTTCTATTAAATGCTTTGTTTAGTTCAATTAACAGCAATATCAAATGTACATATTGCATGTTCATGGAACAAAACCCAGCATTTGATTTAATCTACAAAAAGCATAAACATCAGTATTCACCTAGACATTAACACACAAAATTTATAAACTATACAAATTAATTTTCTAGGTAAATAGTTCCATTTTATAATCCTACTTTGTTTATATATATATATATATATATATATATATATATATATATATATATATATATATATATATATATGTGTGTGTGTGTGTGTGTGTGTGTGTGTGTGTGTGTGTGTGTGTGTGTGTGTGTGTGTGTGTATATATATATATATATATATATATATATATATATAGTACCCTCGTATTATAAAACGTACCTTTGGTGTCCTCTGCTGGTTACATAAATTACCACCACTGCACAAAAATTCAAACTACCAAAATTAAGCACAGGATTTATTATAATTTTTAAACATAGCATAATGGCATTTTATATGTAGCTAACCACAGACAAAATTACAAGATTTATGGCCAGGTAAATAGTAAAATAAAATAAAATGTAATTCTCTAATGGAAACACAGTGAAAAGATGAAATAGAGGAAGAACAACATGTCTCCACAATCATATTTTTTTTACTGCAATCAACAACAGCAAAGAAATATCTGAGACAAGCACTTAAGATGACGTCCGAATGACATGACCACAGATGTTTGCAGCAATGAATCAGACAGCTAACAATCCAATCTGAGCTCACGCAGGGCAGCACTGACAGCAGTTACGCACAAAACAGAAGGCTTTTAAACAAAACTAGCAAATATAATGTACAATTCTGTATTTACAAGAAGAAAATATCGTTTCATGTTATTCAACTCTGTTTCTTATCTTCTGGGTCAAATGTTAACAATACATATCTTTACAATACAAAACACAGATGATGTGGTGTTGTACAAGGACAGACAAATATTGTAAGATAAAAAACTTTACTTACATCACCAAATGGAATGTATTTACTTTTTTTTGTGCAAAAAGAGACATTTTGCCACTACATGTCAACATTCAGAGAAGAATGCTATTATGGAAAGTCTTAAAATGAAACAAAATATCCCTTTTTAAAATGAGAAAGCAAGTCACATCTGTTTTCATAAGACACATAAATCAGCCAGTCGTTTGGGAAAATCATGACAGTGGGTCTTTGGGGAAAAAAGTCATCGATGTATGAAATGAACAAATGTTGATATTTGAAAAACACTTTCCATTTTAATAGGAATGAGCTGTTTTGCGCTGGCCCACATCCGAATGCCAATCATAGGTGGTCTTGATGTTGCATAGCACAGAGTAACAGTTGTTTGGTCAATGGGACAAGAGGTTGTGAGTCTCTCATGAGGTCAGATCACTGTGGCGCTGGAGTAGAGTTATGAGCCCTCTGTCTTTGCCTCCTCTGTGGTTTCTTTAGGTGGGTCAGACGACGATGAGCTCTCTCCGCCCTGTTCGCCATCATCTGCGTTGAGGCCAAAAATACTCATTAAATGCAATATTCTATGTGGATTTGTTCTTTAAGCAGACATGCTCATCCAAAGCAATTCAACTACAAGCAAGTAATCTAGTTTTCATTGATAGTGTTCCCTGTAGCTCTCAAATCTCATTTTTCACTGTTTTCTTTGTCAGTTGATCACTTGACATGCCAGGACCAATGGCACTTGGCATTAATATAGTCAAACCTGTTGTGATCTAATAGCACCATTTTTTGAAAATGAAATCTGAATGCTCTAACTGAGAAGAAAGATGAAAATTGTAGTCTTTTTCAGACACAAATCTACCATACTGCTTTAGAAGATTTGGAATATAGTGTACAAGTTGTGTAAACCAGGGGGTTTTAAAACTTTTTTATGACTATATTCAATTCAATTCAATTCAAGTTTATTTGTATAGCGCTTTTCACAATACAAATCGTTACAAAGCAACTTTACAGAAAATTATGTTTCTACAATATTTAGTCGTAGCTTGTAAGTAATGACTGTCCGTTTGTGCACGTATAACAGGATTTAAAAAAAAAAAACACTATAGAATATCAAGTGTCTATTATTGGTTCTGTATTTTTTCTAGCCACCATAAAAGTACTTTTAGATACAATTTTAGGTATGAATGTGAAGAGAAACAGAAAACATTATACATAAATACTACTATATATATATTTACATACATACACAGTCCAAGAAAAACCCTGGTATAAACAACTTTTATGATAGTTTTACGATGAGAAGAAGACTTCACCCTTTGAACTTGGATAAAAATCTCATTGATCTGTTCTTTGAACTAAAAGACAATTCAATTTTGTATGACAGTTATAAATAATGTCCACTAGATGGCAGAAGAGGTAGTTCATTATTCATCAGGACCCAGTTACAGCACACTGTTGTCGTGCCAAAGAAAGTTATATAGGTTTGGAACGACAAGAGGGTGATTAAATGATGACATGATTTTCAGGTTTGGGGACACTAACTCAGAGACAGTATTCTGTTTATTATTTAAAACAGGATAAATAATGCATGATGTGGAATAGGCAGCAGATTCAACACTGCTGAGAATCTCCAGCGTCATCACAAACTGCTCATGGAACATCATTTGCAGGGATCACATGTGATGCCTTTGAGGCTTATGTGCAACACAGAGCAGATCAAAAGTGTTTGTCTGCAGGCAGTTATTGATGCACAGGAAGGGTCAGTCATGATCTAATCCTCAAAGAAGGACTTTATCAGAAGTGTGTGCATTTAATCAAGGTCATTGCCTTGAGGGTTATATCACTAATGTCATTCTTTTTGAATGTTTTCCTATTATATAAATTGCACTGGACATGTATCAAAATTCTACCACAGGCAGGGGCGATTCTAGGATTTTTTCAACTGGGGGGCACAAGAGGGGCCACGATTAATACAGAGGGGCCAATCTTGTGTTGTTTGAACTGTATATCCAAATCATTTCAAGAGTTCAGTAACCTTTAAAATCAGTAATAAACAGTGATACCCTATTATATTTTAATAGCAGTTATTCACTGCTCTTAAAAAAAAAAAAATCAAATACAATTTGTATTAACTTTTCACTTTACAAAAGTGAAAGAAAAACTGTAATAAATAAAAGAATCCAATGTATGAATAGTGTACAACTCACAAATAATAATAATCAGAATAACATTAATAATTCATAGAAATAAATACACAATTAATTAATTAATATAACTACTATAAATTTAATATAATTTCATAATATGTTTTTGTTTATTATCCACGTCCCATTCAATTTGCATAGCAGCAGTTGCAGTAAATTTGCATTGACGAATAAACAAAATCTACTTATGTCAAGGCTAATTAATCTTGAGCATATTGATTTAAAAATATCATATATCCATATTTTGTTAGAAAGCTACTTGTTCAAAAAGGTAGCTTTAGTTTAACATGTAAAATATGTGGATCCTATAAAACAGCAATCGCGGAGCACCATGGTGATTTAGAACGCCAACTGAATTTATTAGGAATCTACAGACGCAAATAGACTAAAGGTGTAGAAAAATAAAGACCTATATGTGTATTTTGGACTTTTTTTTCACCACAAGTCTGAAAGAAGATATGTTACTGAAGACAAACAGGCCCAAATCTCAAAATTGACCAGTAAAAAAAACGATGTTTTTGCATGTGTCCAGAGGTGGGTAGAGTACCCAAAAACTTTACTCAAGTAAAAGTAAAAGTAATTCTAGAAATATTTACTCAAGTAAAAGTAAAAGTACTAGTCTTGAATAGTTACTTGAGTAAGAGTAAAAGAGTATCGGATAAAAAATCTACTCAAGTAGTTAGTTACTTTGGGTCATATATACGGAGCCTATTTTTATTTAGATATATAGATAAATGTATGTAATGTGTGTGTGCGTGTGTAAATGTATATATTTCATCAGCCTTTACTGCAATTTATTATAAAACCCTGTCTGTTTACTTAAGTAACAGATATAGGTTTCATGCCATAACATATTTTTAATACGACTGACTTTATATTAAATGTGAATTTAACATTGAAAGTTAATGTGATATAAATATTGCTACTAATCTTTCATTGTTCAGAAAGAGAGCAAATAACATTAACATTATTAAAGATCATTTTCACTGACAGTCTAGATTTCAATCACTCTCAGAAACTCCCATTAAAATCACTGAAACTGTTAACACTGTGAAATCAATATCTTAATTATAGATTCGTACACACATCTGCACTTTGTTGTTTCTGACGAGAGAATTCGCCAGAAAGAGGTATTCAGTCAGCGAGCGAGTGAAGGAAGCACCGGCATTTCAGCGATGACTCATCGGAACACCTCTGATTGGCCAATGCATTCAAACGAACCGTGTGTGATTGGTTATAATGCGCAGCGCTGTAAAAACGCGTCTGTCTCTGGCTCAGCGCCAGCAAGCGATCACAGATCTGAATTTAGCAGCTGATGATATGACTTGCTGAACGTACTCGCACCGGTGTGATTGAATTAAAATTAATACAATCTTAATCGGCTATTTTTTGTCTTTTGGAAGCTGCATTCAACTTGACTCCCCTCTGTTATAAGCCACACACGTACAACAAACTACTGTCATAGTGGTATCGTGTACTGTAATCGAATGTAGCCCAAGTTATTACCTGTTAAACAGTAGACAGCACACGCGGTGTTCATCTAATAAGGATCTCCACCGCAAGCAAATAATAGCCTTTGCAGATTTGCTTTCAATTCAGTGCAGTTCCATAGTCCCGTTTTCAACGCTGTTGATGCTAAACGTTACAACTCTGAGTGAACCGCTTCAGACGCTCAGTGCGTGAGGCAGGGAACTGAACGAATCATTCAAACTGATTCATGAACCAATTCACTCGTTTGCCAATTGGTTTGATCAAGCCTTTGAACAGAATTGACTCAAAAGAATGAATCATTGGCGAATGGGCATCGCTCATTGCCCAGAGAAAAGTAGACGGCGCGTTTGGAATAAACTGAAGCATTTATAACATTTATTGCATTAAGATAAAGTAACGAGAGGGGCGTCGCTCACAGTAACGAAGTAAAAGTACAGATGAGTTATTTACTAAACTGAAAGATTATAATTTGAATTTGTGAGTGACAGACAAGTAGAAATGTGGGGGCACACTGGGGGGCCAATCAGTTTTCAGGAGGGGCCAGTGCCCCCATGGCCCCTCCCCTGGCTACGCCACTGACCACAGGAACCATCACTAAGGACTTTCTGACAGCATCCAGTGGCAGTCTAAAAGTTAGACTTACAGCCGACCCCCTGATGACATCATACAAAAGCACTTAAGCATTGAGAAAAGTGTATATTTGAGGACAAGAGTGTTCTTTTCTCAGTAGAAAAAAAGAGGTGCTTTTGTCAATCACAGCTTAGTCTCGGAGACTCTGCAAACATCATGGTCCATTTTAGACATCAGGGGTACACTGCATAGATTAAATTAGCCTAGTTAACTTAATGTACTGAACTAGTTTCAAGCCCTGTTAATTGCATGATTCCCTTGCATATGTTTAATTACACTGCAGTATTTCATCCAGGTTATGTACTTATATGCATACTTTTAATTAAAATTTGTATTTTACTTTGCTCATTATGTATTGTTTATTTCGTTTTTTGTTCATTATGTATTTCTTATTATTTTGCTTATTGTGTATTGCTTATTATTGCTTTTTTATTATTATTCATATTTTCTCTTTATTATGCAACTATATTATTATAGTAATGTATTATGTATTTACATTATACATTACTGTTCAAAAGTTTCAGTCCTTTATGCCTACCAAGGCTGCATTCATTTGAAAAAAAAAAAAATTGCAGTAAAAGCATTATTATTGTAAAATATTATAACATAATTTGAACATAACCGCTGAATATAATTGTAATAATTTTTGTGGAAACTGTGATATATTTTGTGTGTGTGATACATTAATTCTTCAAAGACCAGCGTTTATTTGAAACAATAAACATTTGTAACATAATAAATGTCACTTTTGATCTTTTAATGCATCCTTGCTGAATAAAAGTATTAATTTTTGCTGCTGATATCCAGTGGAAATCCAATCCTCATTAGCAAAGAGTGTTGTTTTCTTTACTTTTCATTCATTTGCACTATTTTCATCCCATATTTTGCCTAGTCATAATGTTGGCCTTGTAAGCGCATACTTTGATTATTGGAATATGCATCGGAACTAATAAAATAGAGCCAGCTGAACAAAAGACAGCATACAGTACCTCCTACTGAAAGCTCGGCTAGTTTATCAGGTAGGTCGGCAGCTCCAGGACCAGCTGTGGAACCTAGAATATCTGGCAATGCATTCCTCCGGCCAGTCCTGCCCGTGGCTGCAAAGTCAGAGACAACAGGTTCCACATCAGTCATCTCTGGTGGTCTTCATAGCATCATCTGAAACAAACCAAACAACATGCACTCGATCAAAGTTCTATATCGTATGATAAAATACTAGATTAGCAGAACTCAAAAAGTTATTCAATTAAAAAAAAAAACTCCAAAAGATAGGGTTAGTTTTCAGTGCCAAACTTGTTGCTATGTTGCCAGGGTGCTGAGCTGTGGTTATTTACTTCTGAGTGCTTTTAATCCTGTTGCTATATGAACAAATTAATATCCATACTTAACTAAGCCATGTCAGTGTGAATCAGCATCATTTTAGGCAACAACTAATAGAAACTGATGATAGCAGTCATCTATCCATGTTAATCAGTCAACAGTACGAAAGCAGCAACAGCGTCAAAACAAATAGAGATTTTTCTCTACTGCATCTCTAATGAGACTGTCCTCTTCTGCAGGGAGTGACTGAACCGAGTCGCTGACTACTCCTTATCTCCCCACACACCACCCACCCGGCTTACCTTCAGCAGCGTGACTTTACCCCTTATCATTTACTTCAAGGCCTATAAGGGCATTGGCTTTCACATTTACCTTTCTCTACCTCATTCAGTTGACCACACTATGTAAGACGGGGTGGCTTTGAGGAATTTGGCCAGCGTCCCTTCTGGGATATACTCTGTGTCAAGGAGGATTACAAATAACATTCATTGTGCTGGCAGCACAAGACAGAATTTCCGAACTGCTTGGCATTGCCTTCCATCTGCAGAAAGGCTTGATTGGCCTTTAGTTAAGTGATTCTTTAGTCTGAGAGTCATTGAATCATATGTGACTGTGCACATAGCCTGTGGGGAAAATTCACTACTGGAAAGGGCAGAAGCGAATGTGGGAACAGACTGACTGATAAATTGCATCATCAGCCCAACAAAAAGACCTTTTATTCTTTTTCTTTAAAACAGATAGCTTTGCACAGCAGATAAAATATATGGGTTACACTTTATTTTACTAGTCCACTTTAGACATTCTACTAAATAGTAACTTTGTAACTACATGTCAACTACATATCAACTAAATCTCATTATTTGCAACTACATGTCTACTAACTCTCAGAGACTGTTATGGTAGGTTTAAGGTTAGTTGAATAAGTTGACAAAGAAAGTGTTATTTCACCACATTTAACAGTATTTTTCTCCTCTCCAAAGAAAATCCATATCCTGTCTGGCTAAAACCATTATTGCAAATTAGATGGCACCACTGTAGCTTAATCATAAAACATTCCAATCGATTTTCATCCCTGCTTCACCGGTGCTAAATTTAACAGAATCAAAACATCACTTTTGCTAACGAAAGCTATTTTGTTGGAATTAAGCTTACTTTTCTTGACGTATGGAATCTGGCCAACAGAGGACATGCATTGTATCCATATAAACTGAGTTTTCATAATATAGCAGCAGGCTAAAAAAGTATTTTGTTTTATTGTAAAGATGCAAAGATTTCTTTATATTCAGTGACTGACTGTCATGGCTACTCTTGCACCCTTAAAGTGTAATGCCAGTTCAAACTTCCATCAGAAGTGTATTTAAAATTCAACTTGAAAAAAAAAAAAAAAAAAAAAAAAAAAAACCTGAAAATTAATCAAAGATTTTCATATATTTAATATTATTACAGTATTTATTAATATTTTGAATAAGATTTTATTTTTAGATTTTCAGTTTTCATTATAGCTTTAGTAATTTTGTTATGTTTTTGTCATTTTAATTTTTCTTTTTTATATTTTATTTTGCTTATATTTTGCTTTAATTTATTTCAGTTTTAATAATTCTAGTGCTTCAGAATAAATTAGTCAATTGTCAAAGCAACATTTCCAATTTTTTTATTTAAAATGTAAAATTTTCCATTTACTATTTAGATTTATTTTATTTCAGCTTTTTAATAGCTTTAGTTAATGATGACAACACTGAATTAAGCTGCACAATTATTTTAGGTATTTAAAAACAACAACAACTGTGTGGCAGAAATCACACTTTCATGTTTAAATTTGGTCAGTCGAACTGAACTAAGACTCATGTCGCTTTTTCCTGTGGGGAATAAAATGAATTATCAAAATGTCAAAGCTGTTCTTGCATGGTAATCACTCACAATCATGTTCTGCTGTAATTTAGCTTGATGTATTATTAATAAAATTATGCATCAGGTCAGGATTGGAATCTGGGGCATCTTGGACATTAAATGAAAACCTCTAGATAAATGCATTACACACTTCTGCACAGAAATCCTATGATGTTAAAAATAGTTTTCTCCTTTAGTCATGTCTTGGCTTGCCAAGGACACCATGTGTGCTAGGACTCCACTGGTGCCCTCTCAAAAATGAATATGTGCATGACGCCTCTGCATGCAGCCATCATAAATCAATTAAACATCAGTCAAAATGTATCTTTTCAGCTTATTCATATTTTCATCTGTGCTTTCTTATTCCAGCTCCTTAAACAGGTGTTGACAACTAGACTAATGTCTATTTCTTATGTTACTCTTACAATCAGAAATCTGATTAAAATCTTACAACAAGTACTATGACTTATGAAATTGTAAATGAATGGCTCCTATGCTTTCGGATCAGTAAGCCTTGGCTGGAGGTTTAGTAATGAAGAAAACTGTTGCTTTGAAATGTTACAGACTTGAATGGCTTCAGTGCAATTTTTGGTCGGCTCTTGATGCAGAGAGATATGTGGGACACCAAATCATCTGAGACAACTGCTGCCACTGCAACATTTACCTAAGTGTATTTACCTAAGAAAGTTCTGTAACACAAAGTAACTACATGGGGTAGGGTTAGGTTTAGGGGTAGGTTCAGGGTTAGTACCTAGTTATTACATAGTTATTGTAATTACTATAATAAGTACATAGTATGTACATGAGGAACAGGACTGTAAAATAAAGTGCTACCCACATTTTAGTAAGAAAAATAAATGTAAAAATACATCTTAATTAATTTATGTTGTGTTAGGGATGTTCAAATATTTCTTACTGAAAAACAACACAAAAATAAGAAATGTTGGGGGGGGGGACTATAAATCTATATGTACAGTGTAAGGGAAACAGGTCAATTTAGCTCAAAGGGAATCATTTAAGATTTTAAAGGGAATTTGAACAGAATCACTGTTTCACGGCTGTTCACGGAGACGCGCCTGCGGTTCAGTGAACGAGCCGTTTAACATCAAATCTGCGCTGGATACTAATATCCAAACTATAGTGAAACACTATCAATTAGCACAGTAACAAGATCGGCAGCTTAAGACATTAACTTGTAAGCACAAAACACAAGATACTTCTCTTTTCAATATGAATAAGGCTTTATTAGATAAATCTAAGACATATAAACTAATCTAACACATAAACGCACGCACACACACATTCACACAAGTTGCAGGAATATCGAAAGTTAGGGAAAGATGAGTTTAAGAGAATGGAAATATGGAATCCCAAGTTTACAGCAATACGTTAAATTGCATAGACATGAACAACCATCAATCACGTAATTAGCCCTTGCATTGAGTTCCTCAATGTGACTAAATTATATTAGATACACCAGCACAACAAATATCTGGGGATACGTTGCCTTAGTTTCCTGTGAAAGGGACTCCCGTTGAAAGGGGTATCCCGGTGTCGCTGATTGGCTGGAAGTTCAGTTGGCTGAAGTGACGTCTTGGGGAGCCCGTGCTTGGGCGTTGGCTGAAGCTGGAGTTGTGTGGCTGGTCGGAGTTCAAACGCGCAGACGAGGTCGACGTTACAAAACTTAACTCAGAACACGAAACTCTCAAACGGAAAAGAAAAGAAATAAAGTTTGACGAGACTAGGTTGTGTTCCTTCTCATTGTGGCATAAGTAGCAGCAGGCAGGCACGCTGGAACCGCGCTCGAAGAACCATGATGACTAACCACATGGCTAGATGCTACAAGCTAAAGCTAGGTAGCAAAGCTACAAGCTAAGAGCAGGCATGACTGATAGCACGAGCAAGGCTGGAACTAAAAGCAGACTAAAAAAAAAAACATGGCTAATAGCAGCAGGCAGACTAGAACTAAAAGCGTGTCCAAAGTTTTTAAACTTCCTTGTTGGCCACCCCTCAAATGTTGCCTTGACCAATCAGATATGTTCTTGGGGTGGGTATCATAAATCATTTGTTTATCTTACCAAGCATGTGGTTCTTGCCTCACAGGGTCTAATTTTGGACATGATTCCTATAACATGATTATGATATATTTTACAAATAAATGATTGTCAGGACAATATCAAGCAAGAAAATGCGATTATTTGAATACTAGACATGCCTAGGTATCCTATAGTTATCAAAAGACATACACAATAAGTGATTATACATGATAGTCAAATGTGTGGGTTACACGTAAATGAATATGGAGTTAAGCAATGGAATGATTCATTCATAAGTCTTTTTTGAGTTCATTCTGGTCCATATATAATGTATAAAAAGCAGTTTCTTTGCCATTCTCTGGCAAAGGGACTTTTCTGTGAAGACAAAGGTTTAAAGCCCTTCCCCCTTAGGAATTTCAGTCTGGTTTCACTGGCTGAGGGGGGGGGGGGGAGTCAATGCAAGTATTTAACTTGATCTCCTGGGTTTACATGTGATGTCCAGCGTTGCATTCCAATCACGAACAATAAATTTGACAATCTCTTCTTCGAATTAAAATTGTCAATAATTGTTCTATTGGTGTTAATGTTGAAAGCTGTTGTGTGAACAAGTTGGTTGGTTGGTTATCTTGCTTGGTTCTTGTGGCACTAGAACTGATTTATGACTTCCTGAGGAATTCAGCTCATGTTTCAATGCACACAGCTCTGATAGACTCTTTGATTTGTCTGATTTGACTCATTTCTGCTACAACAGTAAAACAACAAGAAGAAAAACATCTTTGTGATATAAAAATATAATTTTATTTAAAAATAAGAAATGTTATTCCAAGGAAGATTAAGAACAAAATGTATATTTTAGCTGATGTCACTACAAAATAAACTTATATGTAAAACAAGAAGAAATAAAAAACTACTTAAAATGTATGAAACTATATAACTATATAAAAATTATTGGTGTAAGGAAAAAAATATACTTTTTTTCATTCCAATCAGTCTGTACATGTAAAATCAAATATTATGAATTTAAAAAAAAAAATTCCCTGTGTCTGTACCTTGGATTTTTAGTTTGTAGTTTTGTGTATTATTGTTGCCTTGTTCCCCTCTTACTTCCCTGCTGCTCTATTCCCTTGTTTGTTGCCATGGACACTCATAGTACCACTCACATCTCCTTGTTGGTTACTACCTTACTCATTAGTTCATTGGTTCAGCTTACAGTAAAGCCCTAGTGTTTCCCTTTCGTCTGTATGCTTTTTAATAGGGAGTGTTCATGAAATGGTGCTGCGATTGAGATATTGACCCAGTGAGCTGTCCCATGTTGGATGTTCTGCGTTTTCTGCAGCAAAAATTGAAAAGCTCCAATCAACAAAAAATCTGCCTGGAGGAGGACATGTATCAGAAAATATGAGAAGTACGAGAAGGAGGGTCAAGGATCACAGCTGGAGAACTGCAGAAAAAGGGTGAGTTTGGAAGTCAGAAAAAAAAAATTGCACAGCACCTACATCACCACATGTTGTCTTGGAGGGCTTCAAGAAAAGAAAATCACCAAAAAAAAAACAATCTCCAGCATATTCAGTTGTAAGACACGACTGAACCTTCAAACAGGACTGGCTTCTATGGTCAGATGTAACTAAGTATATTACTAAAATAGTAGTACTTCAATCAGTCCCGGGATCAGACGGCACTAAAATCAATGCATACTGTGACTTATAATGACACTAGTACAAAGGCTCCTCGTGTATAAGTAAGCTCTGTGAAACAGGCAAAACAGGTCCATTGTCTTTTGTCAATATAATTAAGCACTGCACACACAGAAATCACATTTAAAGCAGCTTTCTGTGAATACACATACCAACCTGATCCTGTTGCAAAATATGCAAAGGAATTTCACATATCGCATGGATTCCTATTGAAATTACTAGATTTCCCCTGTGAAAATTTGCTGAACAAAAGTAAATGTGAGTGTACTTTATACACTATAATATTATGTTTATGTGGATATCGCTTTTTCAACTAAAGCAGGTCAATAATAGCTAACATTTGAACTAAACGAATCAGTTCTGCAGCCAAACCTTTATTCTGAATCTTCTACACGACAACAAAAAGGCAAAATGCAAGATATCTTTCACTCAGCAGCTGCTCTGCTTCGGGACAATTCTCTCGGCTGGGAAGAGCTCTGCCACCTGAGACAGACAACTTAGCAACCAGCACCAGAATGAGCAACAAGGCAGGCAGCTTACTCTGCGACGCTGAACCCCCTTGTGAACCCCACAACAGAGATTTGCGGCAAAAGCAGCACAGCTGCTACCACGCACACCTGTGCCCATGTCGCTATAGGCATTTACCATGTTTACCAGTAGCAGTATAGTCCCACAGAGCTATCTGTGTCTAGTCAAAAAGTCCAAAACAATCTGTTTAGTCAGGTACTGTAATAAATATTAGGGCTGGTAATTTAACGCGTTAATTAGATTAATTCTGGAAAAAAATAACGTGTTAGTTGACTAATGACTAATATGAGGCATGGAAACAACTTATTGCATGATGAAGCATAGGGATTAGGGAATATCCCTAAAATTCAAGATATGGGGAAAATCGCCTGTTTTTAGATTGTGTCTCATATTTACATCACATAGGCAAGGTGCAATTAGTGTTGTCAAGGTACCAAAAGATTTAGTCTTTAAAAAATTTATAAAAATATTCAACAGTAATAGCAGTATCACATACATTCTACTAAATAATAGTAATATTTCTAGCACAATGCCTTTGTGGAAAAATAAACTGAATACCTTTAAATTGACACTGGTTGTACTCAAATGAAACGGTAAAATGCTTGTGAAGTGACTCACTGTTGTTTATGTATTTATGTCCTCATTGAGACGGCAGATGCTGAAATTACTGCAAGCGTCACATGCTTCAGTCTATGTAGTAAACAAACCCGCACGTCTCTGCAATTCATTCACACAGAGATGCGCATAACATGCAGGATTCATATTTCAACCAATTTTTGCAGCTTAACATTTACAGATACTGGTCCATATGGAGATTTGATTTGATTAATTTATGGTAACTTTTACAAATTCCGTGACTGTCCATATTAAAATGTAAGTTTCATTTTCACGACTGTATTTTGAGATTTCGTCCACGTTTCTGCTTCGCGGAAATCATAGCGATGTATGCGTCAAGAACCGGGTTGACCAGGTACTCGCTACCACCGCTACTTAAAGTAACCTGGTACCGTGACATTTTCATTTTTTTTGTACCGACTCGGAACTGATCATCTCCGAGCAACCCACAGCGGCATTTCATTTCTTAATCCATGTTTTGGACAAATTGGGTGAACCATTTGGCACATTAAACCATTGGCCATAGTTGCATTGGCTTTGAAGTAGGGCTGGGACAATGCGTCGAGGTCATCGATGACGTCGACGCAAAAAATACGTAGATGCATTATGTGCGCTGAATATACGCGATGGCTGGATCAACATTCTGTCCAACGTTACATAACCAATCCAGGGGTTTTTCTGCATTGATCTTTTTTTTTGGCGGCTGTCAAAGCCTTATTTGATCGGTGAGTGATGTCTGACAGGGCGTGTACGAGAGAGAGTCCCGGCACCATAGAAAAAGGGCGGAACGCCAAAGTTTCACGTGGAGCATTCGGAGATTTTTTTTTCTCCATGACGAGCTGCTGGCTCCCACTGTTAATTTTTTTTTTTTTTTTTTTTTGGGGGGGAAAAGCACTCTCTGTATTATCTTAAAGCCCTCAATTTTACATTGGTTACTGTACAATTTTACATTGGTTACAATTGCTCTAAACAAGTATTTTGGGTGACCTTTTTTATTGAATGCTAGACATCAAGTTTTTGTTATTTTCATCTGAAAGAAGAACTTTTTTTTCAGTAAGCTAGGCCCTATGTGTTCAGTAAGCTTGTTTCAATAAGCTATGTGTTTTCAAGGCTTCAAGGTTTTATTGGCTTCAACTCTATACAAGTGCAAAGTAATGCATTCTTAGTCAGTCTTTTATTTTGTAATTTTAAGAGTAATAAATATATATTGCAATGTTAAGGAATTCATGTTTTTTTAGATATGTAAATCAACATGTATAATTTGTTAGTAGTCAATTAATGGGGAGATAATCGAAATCGAATCGGTCTGAAAAATTAATCGTTAGATTAATCGATGCATCGGAAAAAATAATCGCTAGATAAAAAATTATCGTTTATCCCAGCCCTACTTTAAAGTGACATTGCACTCCACAAACCGATGGGTGCATGACATCAAAGTACCACGAGAGCGATTCAAAGGAGTCGTCTGCTCTCTAAACTCTTGACCATGTCACACACCGATCGGTCTGATGGTAATGATACGCTTCAAGTCCAACAAGCCTAATGATTCAATGAACCATTCATAAAGAACAATTTACTTCACTCCTAAATGAATCAGCCATTTGAACGAATCAAATGAATGAATAAATCACTTATACATTAAGACATTTACCACCACCTACTGGCAGTATTAGTTTATTATTAAGAGTACCATTTCAATAAAGAAAAAATTTCACATTTTCATAGTAATAATAATAAATTTAAGAAAACAAATTATTATGGTTATAGTTCACCCAACCAAAAATGACAATTCTGTCAAAATTCACTGACATGGTCAGAGTAATTTCTCCAAATTTGATGTGCGATTAATTAGATTAATCACCACATCATGTAATTAATTAAATTAAAAAATGTTAATCGTTTACCAGCCCTAATAAACATATATGTATGTGTATGTATATATATATATATATATATATGTATATGTATGTATATATATGTATATGTATGTATATATATATATATATATATATATATATATATATATATATATATATATATATATATATATATATGTATATGTATATATATATATACATATATATATATATATATATATATATATATATATATATATATATATATATAAACCATAGCAGCTTGCAAAAATGATTGTATTCAGCATGTACACAAATGTGAAAAAACATGTACAAAAATGAGGTAAATATATACAGGCATTACTTTTAATATCAGAACAAACAAGGTTAATCCAGTCTTAATCCATGAACAGCCCAGTAACAAGCTTTAAAATATATCCCTGACAGAAGGGCAGCATTTTATTTTTATTTTTTCATTTCATACTTTCCTTTCTGCACACTTACAGATAATTTTCTATCTTCAATATTTAACCAATGCACTGCAAAAAGCATGAATGAAACGTGACTGAAATAAAAAAGCAAAAATGTCAAGTTAAATTTCCTTGTGTTACAAGGCCTATTTTAAGCATGTAATTATATGGATAAGGTGGGCTGTTTGTAAAAACACAAACATGAAGAACTATACATAATGAGACAAAATGTGGTTATGATCTTTTACAGAAATAGCTTACTTATAAATAAAACATGTCATTCTAAATCATAATTACTTTCTCTCTTCTGTGGAACTTGAAAGGTGAATTTTGTGGATTGCTTGTGGATTATTCTGATGTTTTTATCAGTTGTTTGTACTCTCATTCTGACGGCACCCATTCAGCGCAGAGGATCCATTAGTGAGCAAATGAGTGTTACCCAATTTGGCCAAATCCGTTCCAATGAAGAAACAAACTTTTGATATAATGGATGGCCTCGGCTGAATATATTTTCAGCAAATTTTCATTTTTGGATGAACATTCTCCTTTAATTTGGTGTGAATGATCCTTTAATCAGTCAGACCCTTTATTCAAGCATGAGTAGATCATAGCATTTATCATAAATCAAGAGCACTCAATTCCTAGATAAGTATTGAACATCTTTCTTTGCCAAATGAAGCACAACTTTAATACTACAATTGCTCAGCAAAAGACAATTATGAATATAAATCAATAATTAAAATTAAACATACTATCACTTAAGCCAGCTACTGAATATAAGCAAAACACAGAAAAAAAGCACACAAACAAAAGTCTTTTATTTATTGGACCACATACCCAGGGCCCCTCTTGGCTTTTGTCCAGGCATACAGAATACGTGTGGGAAAATAAAGCTGGATTTTCCGAATAATCTCTGCTCTGAAGACCCAGGACAAGAGCTTCCCCTCAGCTTCTATATTTGGCCTTGCTGGTCTGCAACAAGACAACCCAACCTTGTAGAGCATGACTTGACAAGAAGCAAAAGTATCTCTCTGTGCCACTGTCGCAGTGACGGCAGTGGAAAATAAATAGCTTGTGTGTGATTGGTCGCACTTAGTTATGTAATGAAAGCATTGCTTTTGACGGCTCATGAGGACTGAACAAAACTCAGTAATGCTTGTTATGTCTCCCAGCACCTAACATCCAAAGGTCTTTTCTGTTTACACACTCCTTTATTCAGCCTGGCTAATGATGCTAATGGCACAGTATCTTCCAATCAATACGAGTGTGAACAATGTCGCAGATGACCTACAACAGCATGGTGTAGTGCGATAAGCCGGTGAGAAAGCAGATGTCTAATTTAAGGGTGCTGCATTGTGCTGTGTTTATTTTCATGCATTTCTCCTCTCTGGGATTTGGTAAGGTCAATATGCGGAAGGACAGCTGGCATTTTATCAAGCACAATGACCTGAGGCTGACACTATAACGTAAAGGTGTTGACTTGCTGGATTTGGGAGGACTGTTAACATTTGCATGAGGAACACAAATGCATCACTAATAAAGTCATAAAGTTGTAACAATCTTTGGGGAAATGTAATGCATTAAAAAAAACTTACAGTGGTATCTTGTGTTCTTCACAAGGAACATTTAGATTTATGTACTTGAACTTCATATACAATTTCCATCCAGTTGGAATACTTGGTTTTAACATAAACTGTTTTTATCTTTTTATAAATTTGTGATACTTTCATATTGTTGTTTGTTTTATACTTATATTGTATTTTTTTATTTATTTATTTGTGTGCATCACTTTGGTCAACTATGCCTTTAAATGTGTTATATAAATCAATAAAACATCTCGGTTACGTATGTAACCCTCATTCCCTGAAGGAGGGAATGGAGACGTCACATCGGTGACCGACGAATTGGAATCTCACTTAGAGAGACCAATCTACTTCTAGTATAAACTAAACGAGCCAATGCACACTGGCATGTGATTATTGCATCCAGCCCCAGCTGATCACAGCAGGAGTATAAGTAGGCAGCAGGTGCAGTGCATACCAGGTTTTCAAAATTATGAAATTAAATTAATCAAATAAATAAATAAACAAAATAAATAAATAAGTAAAACTTTCTAACCCCATTCTTTTAAAAAGCAGTCTATGTAATGTTTTGATAAAAGAAAAAAAGGGGTAACTGTGTCCATGGTTTCAGGTCAGATTACCTGATGAACCTTAGCCAATATAAACTTATTTTTGTGCCTCTCTTATCACAGGGCCCAGGATGGGGTTTGTGGTTGTCCTATTCCTGATGAAAGTCATGCAACATCCTACACACACTCCTGGACTTCACTAGAGCTGGAGGGAATGATGGTATGTGAAGTGTAGTGAACTGAAGTGAATTGAAGTGAAGTGACGTGTGACCGAGTATGGTGACCCATACTCGGAATTTGTGCTCTGCATTTAACCCATCAAAGTGCACACACACTGTGAACACACGCCCGGAGCAGTTGGCAGCCATATTGCTGCGGCACCCGGGAGCAGTTTGGGGTTCAGTGCCTTGCTAAAGGGTCAAGGTATATATATTTAATAAGACTTTTATTCGCCAATGATGACTGATCATAAGTGGTAGTAAAAACTTGTTTCTTTGATGAAAAAAATAAAATAATAATAATATATATTGTTTCTCCTAAATAATATATATATATATATATATATATATATATATATATATATATATATATATATATATATATATATATATATATATATATATATATATATATCCCGCCCTGCAGCTGATTCTAAGGCCGGTGACACACTGGATGCGTGGCGTGAGCGTGGCGTTTCTGCTGCGTGTCAGTTGCGTGATGGCTGCTTCGTGATGGTGTCTTTTTCCACAACCGTGCCTGACGCGGTGCTGACGCGCTGCTGCTACTGTAGGTAACATAGATGGAGACCGCCGACAGACCAGGATCTTGTCTTCATGACAACAATTTTTATACTTCATGTTGAGCATAAATATAAAGCCTACTGATAAAGGACACAGTCAAAAGTATTGACGGCAAAATAGACTATGTTTGACAGGTGAAATGTGCCAGTCTGCCACTGTCCTAAGGTTTTCAAAAGGCATCATGCGAGTGTGAACATCACTACAACTAGGAAAAAAATGATTGTAATTGAAACGCAGCTCCCGTCGGCATTTAAACAGACTTTACACTTTGGAAAATTATATATATATATATATATTTTAAATATGAGCAGCCCTCCAAGCTGGGATTGGTAATGCTGCCCTGTAATCATAGTTATTTATTTATATTTTTCATTATATTTTATTATATGATATTCGTTTGAGACTGAGAGTATTTTATTTAGTGGAGAACTTTGCAGCAGTATTTTATTTCTTATTCTTTTTTATTTTATATATATTTTATTAAAAAGTATTTAACCTGATAACTGTCACTCACGTTTTTGAAGACTTGAATGTGCATGATACATACTTACATTTTTATATTTCATGTCTGAAAACATTTTGTAACATGATTTTGATGTGCCATTTACATGGTAATGCAATGTCTGATTTTAAAATGGGTTTTGAAGGATGAATTTTGAGATTTTATGTTTTCAAGTGATATATAACTTCTGATGATTTCTAAAATGTGATAGAGAAAAAGGCAACGAGGAAGTCTTATTTTTAAACAAAGGTCAAAACTCATTTTGTAATGTAGATTTCTGAGGGTGCACTCTTGTCATAAAGTTATCTATTACTTTTCCTACATAATTTTTAACAAAAAATATTGGTATAATATATATTTGGGAGTCTTAGACCTTTCCAACGATATATAGTTTGTCAGGATTAGATTCAATTTGATTGTAATATAGTATAGTCAACGTAGGCGTCCCGTATACGGGACGGGGTGACATTTAACAGGTTAAAAGTATTTTTGCTTTCCGTTACACCCCTAATACATATATATTTATATTAAGGAGAAACAATGTTAATGATTGTCAGAAATGAAAATATACTAAAATAAACAACATACATTTAAATTGTAATAATAAAACACACCAGCAAAATTAACTATTTTTCTATATAATATTTTCATAAATGACTCATACCATCACAAAAGCTTGGTCATACCGCCCACCCTTAGTCTTCTTCTTACTGTATGATGATATGTGACCGCAACATAAATGGCTAGCTCCTTGAATTTTGAGGAGGTGTAGGTTGAGACCTCATAACTTCATGGGGGTATACATAATAACTCCAGCTGAACATACTGTAACTTCACTTGTCATTCCCATAGCTGTCATACAGCTGTGAAAATGCCAACACTGTGTGCAAATAACATTTTTAAAATCACATGATGTAATACTTGTTTGCTGACAGTGATGTCAAAATATTGTTTCTCAGGATATTCTAAATAAACCTGAAAGCACAAAAACTATTTCCTCTATTTGAATTGTTTTGTGTTAGGGTATCTTTTTGATTGATTCTAAGTGAACACCATGATCACACTGTTTTGACACTGCTCTGTTGTGCAGTTTCAGTAACAGATATGATAAAGCTTCTGACAGCAATGACAGGGGTGCAGATTGTGAGCCATTAAAGCTAGTCTTTCCCAGGTCAGAAGACATCAGCTCTGTTCCAAAATCTGAGAGCTGCCATGCTGTCTACTGCCAATAAGCGGCTACACTTTTTCAAGCAGTATCCTAACCAGCTGCTCCAATGCCGCCATATAGAATTTTGATACAGCAACATAATGTTACTGTATCTTTTTTTAACAGACTTTGTAGCGTAAGCATGCCTAAAATGTCTTAAAATGTTGTCTAGATAGGCAGTTCATTAGGTTTTAGAACAGAACTATTGTGAGGCTGCCTATGGACTGATATCTTCGATCTTTAGACATACAAGGGTATTGACCATAAAAAAATACATGATTCACACACTGTGAAATAGCTCAGGTTTTTGGAGCTGCTGGTTGTCATGACTAATTAAAATGTTAGATTTTACACTGAATATCTGAATATTTATAAAAAACCTGAGATTCACCAATTAACACCAATTAAATCATCATATACAACAGCAGGACATTTTAAAGGCCACATCTTTTTTAACAGAATTATAAGCGCATCTAAAAAAAGGTTGCTTATCTGGACACCTCTTTCTCCATGTATCCTAATATTTGGCCGGGGAGAAGCTTTAGTTAGGGTTAGGGTTAGGGTTAGGATGAATGATTAACCTTCTTCCACTATTATATGTATTTGATATTCCAAGGTATTTCAAAGAATACCATGGTCTAACCAGGGTTTATGTCCAAAAGTGCAGGGTGATGCCATGGTGATACTTACTGCTTCAGGAGATTTCATTAATTGTGTTTTTTTTTTATTATTATTACTGGAAAACATCTTGCAATACAAAGACACTTGGTTCTTTTTAATTATTTTTGGATCGATTCTTTCTGGAAGTTACTCCGACATATGGTAGATATATCACCAATCATATCACCGAAGCTGAGTTACAAAAATGTGCATGTATACAAATCTACAACAATCCAGTAAGAGTGATAAACAAAGAGACTTGAGTTATGTCATGGGCATAAAGAAAGAATGATTTATTCACTTAAAGGATTTGTTCTAATATCCCAGTTAATTCACTAACAAAACCCCACAACTAGCAATGCTGGAAACCAGCTGTACACTAGTCTGGCTGGTCAGCTAAACTAGCTAGGACTGGTTTAAGATTGCATTTTCAGCAGGGTTACTCAAAGCAAACTTTTTTACAGAAGAGGATTTAATGGCATTATTGCTCAAAGAAACTACCACCACACTACAACTATCAAACAGCTCCAGCTGTGTCAGATGGCATGGCTCTGAGCCTTCCCCCGTCACACATTTGTCTATCTGCCAGCCTATATTCCACCTCAGACCTTTGAAAATGATGTTTTGACTGCTGCACCTCTAAATCTCAAATGCATCCAAATTCCCATTCAGAATCTAAATCAAGACTGGTCACTCGTTTGAACATTCCAACACCTTCACCGACACATCTGTGAATGGTGAACAAAGCTAATTAGCGATGCATTACAGCAACGTCTCCGGCCATATCAATAGACATCAAAGCTGTTTACTGTGTCACATCACATGTACGGCCAAAAATAACATGAGCCAAATCACATCCAATCATACCCAGAGGATCAGACACAACCTTAGCAGCAGCAAATTGAAGATGAACTGTAGGTTAGCCAGACAACAAAGGTTTTAATCTTCACCTATTTATAGGAGATTCCAGCTGCTTGAGGGCAAAGCCCATTCGTGTGGGCTAGAAGAACAAAGCACAGATTAAATGTGATTCATCTTCTCACGTTTAAAAAACAGACCTTAGTTTCCTGTACAGTGCCTCCTCAGGGAATGATTTTCCCATTGGCTATCTGTCTCCCCAAACAAAGATTGTGCTCAATGACGCAATATTGATGTTCACCGGACGCTGCTGAAATACCAAAGAAAGGCAAAGTGGGATCAATCAGATCTGACATTATCCAAATCCATATTTGGACTGATAGTACAGAACCTCAAACATTTAACTATATTAAGCCATAACATTATTTCTAGGTATTTACAAGCTAGTTGCATCATCTGTAAAATTGTCTTAAATATTAGAAATGGCAATGAGTTTTCCAAATGTATTTCAATCAGGACTGCAGAGTTGATTGGTGTGATTAGTGGTTTTTGCCAAGACAATAATCTCTATTAGCATTCCTCATCGATTTCATTCTGCACTATTTGTGCTGTAAGCATGAATGACATCTCAAACTGCACTACTTACAGCTTCCACCAGGCAGACGATAAAACGGTCCAGAAATCAGGAGGGATCTAGGAACCAGAACATCAGATGGTGAGCTCTTTTTATTTAACTGAGACAGTTAGCAAAAACCTAAGCTAGCAAAGATCTATGAACCACTAGTTACACCCTACAAACACCACTCTATTTGTTGTTTGATTTCTTTTTGCAGAACAATTTGCACTCATTAGAAGGGTTTGCTATAATCTCTTTGAACAGGCTTCAACCAACCATTTTGCTGACTCCAACGTGTGCAAAGTTTTCTACTGTAATAAACCACAAGATAGCAAGAGCAATAAAGTACTAAACGGACTCTCTTTCTTTCAAAGATCATCTAAGCGAATCTGCATTGAAGTGATTTCACAAAAAAGCAGTCTTCAATAAAATTAAATCAATTAGGGTTATTTATCTAAGGCTTTATTTATCAAATCAATATATGCTACACTTAAATGCTCCTAAGCATAGTCCACATTAGCTTTTTAAAATGATTCTATCAGTCAGAGAGGTAGAGGGCTCTTTGCGGTTACTTGGCACAGATTTTAATGCTGCTACTCCTATACAGTACAAAAACACATTTGAAAGATTTATGACAGGATGTACAGAAAGTGACATGAAAGAAAAGGAAGGCAAACTAACACTGATCAATAGCAAAGCAGCCGTAAGGAACTGAACCCACAGAAGTTTAACTTTCAGTCTAGAGCCCTAAAAGTGTTCAATTTAGAGGGGAAATACTATAAGATATCCTCACGACTAAATACATGTATGCTTGTCTTGTCTATATACTCATTTAAGCTATGGATGCACAATTACTTAGTTGGGCTATGATGGCTTCTAAATCTTAAACTTTGAGAGTGACATACCAATTCCAGTAACCCAGACAGCAACATAGTGTAGTGTGAGCAACATACTGGGCCAAAGTATATATATATATATTGTCACGGGAGGAGCACAAGACAGACACAGTGGGCGTGGCGTCAGGCCTCGGAGAGGCTTTTATTAACAGAAATCATAAACCAAAAGGGAATAAAAGTGGGCAAAGGGAGAAAGTGTCCAAAATAACAGGGGATCTGGTGTCCTCTTCGTGCTGCGGGATTTGTGTAGGTCGGGCAGTGTTCATCAAGGAAGGGTCCAGGCAAGGGGCGGAGTCCGGCGGCCGCACGCGCTCCCCTCCTTGGTCCGGGGCGCGAGGGGCGGCGGCTTCTCCTAGCGGCCGCGTCTCTCTCGTTGGCCGCGGCGCTGGTAGGGGATGGACGGCCCGGCATCCTGGCCCGTCGGCCGTGTATACGGGTGCGGTTCCCATCCGGATCGCGGGTCCGGCAGCTCACGTCTTGGTGGCGCGGGAGTCCCTCAACGCACCCTTCCTGGACCCACGAGGACACCAGTGTGCATGCATGGGGAAGAGACCGGTCTCCTGAGGAGAGGCGCGTTGGGCTTTTAAACAGCGGCGGTAATGAGGCTCCACTTCCTTCAGGTGTGCCCCATCACACGCCGCCAGCCCTGACTCGTCCAGCGCCCCTCCTCTCACACACCCACTCCAGTCGGGAGCCTGGTGAAGGGCGGCGATTTAGGACGGGGTGCCGGTGATAATCAGGGAGGAGGCAGCTGACTCGTCACATTCCCCCTCCCAAGCGACATCCCCGTCATCAGGGCGCCGCCCACACGGGAGTGCTACCATCCTCAACCAGGCTCCAAACGGTCGGAGTGGGCGGGGCTTCCTCTCCGGGCGGTCCTCCCTCTCGCAGCGCACCAGAACAGGGACAGAGAAACCGGGTTTTAGTGACAGTCTCAACCAACCACAGGGTAAAATGACAATGGAAAAGTCACTTACCCCTTGTGTGGCTGGGAGGCTGTCCCCAGTTTTCCTCCGTCCCAGTCTGGGTTCTCACGAACGTTTGCAAGCGAGAGGGAGTGACGTCACCAGACGTTTCCCAACTGCGCTGTCTAGGCTCCGCCTTGCCCGCATTCTCCACCAGTGTCACGGGAGGAGCACAAGACAGACACAGTGGGCGTGGCGTCAGGCCTCGGAGAGGCTTTTATTAACAGAAATCATAAAACAAAGGGAATAAAGGTGGCCAAAGGGGGAAAGTGTCCAAAATAACAGGGAATCTGGTGTCCTCGTCGTGCTGCGGGATTTGTGTAGGTCGGGCAGTGTTCATCAAGGAAGGGTCCAGGCAAGGGGCGGAGTCCGGCGGCCGCACGCGCTCCCCTCCTTGGTCCGGGGCGCGAGGGGCGGCGGCTTCTCCTAGCGGCCGCGTCTCTCTCGTTGGCCGCGGCGCTGGTAGGGGATGGACGGCCCGGCATCCTGGCCCGTCGGCCGTGTATACGGGTGCGGTTCCCATCCGGATCGCGGGTCCGGCAGCTCACGTCTTGGTGGCGCGGGAGTCCCTCAACGCACCCTTCCTGGACCCACGAGGACACCAGTGTGCATGCACGGGGAAGAGACCGGTCTCCTGAGGAGAGGCGCGTTGGGCTTTTAAACAGCGGCGGTAATGAGGCTCCACTTCCTTCAGGTGTGCCCCATCACACGCCGCCAGCCCTGACTCGTCTAGCGCCCCTCCTCTCACACACCCACTCCAGTCGGGAGCCTGGTGAAGGGCGGCGATTTAGGACGGGGTGCCGGTGATAATCAGGGAGGAGGCAGCTGACTCGTCACATTCCCCCTCCCAAGCGACATCCCCGTCCCCAGGGTGCCACCCACACGGGAGTGCTACCATCCTCAACCAGACTCCAAACGGTCGGAGTGGGCGGGGATTCCTCTCCGGGCGGTCCTCCCTCTCGCAGCGCGCCAGAACAGGGACAGAGAAACCGGGTTTTAGTGACAGCCTCAACCAACCACAGGGTAAAATGACAATAACAGAAGTCACTTACCCCTTTTGTGGCTGGGAGGCTGTCCCCAGTTTTCCTCCGTCCCAGTCTGGGTTCTCACGAACGTTTGCAAGCGAGAGGGAGTGACGTCACCAGACGTTTCCCAACTGCGCTGTCTAGGCTCCGCCTTGCCCGCATTCTCCACCAGTGTCACGGGAGGAGCACAAGACAGACACAGTGGGCGTGGCGTCAGGCCTCGGAGAGGCTTTTATTAACAGAAATCATAAACCAAAAGGGAATAAAAGTGGGCAAAGGGGGAAAGTGTCCAAAATAACAGGGGATCTGGTGTCCTCGTCGTGCTGCGGGATTTGTGTAGGTCGGGCAGTGTTCATCAAGGAAGGGTCCAGGCAAGGGGCGAAGTCCGGCGGCCGCACGCGCTCCCCTCCTTGGTCCGGGGCGCGAGGGGCGGCGGCTTCTCCTAGCGGCCGCGTCTCTCTCGTTGGCCGCGGCGCTGGTAGGGGATGGACGGCCCGGCATCCTGGCCCGTCGGCCGTGTATACGGGTGCGGTTCCCATCCGGATCGCGGGTCCGGCAGCTCACGTCTTGGTGGCGCGGGAGTCCCTCAACGCACCCTTCCTGGACCCACGAGGACACCAGTGTGCATGCACGGGGAAGAGACCGGTCTCCTGAGGAGAGGCGCGTTGGGCTTTTAAACAGCGGCGGTAATGAGGCTCCACTTCCTTCAGGTGTGCCCCATCACACGCCGCCAGCCCTGACTCGTCTAGCGCCCCTCCTCTCACACACCCACTCCAGTCGGGAGCCTGGTGAAGGGCGGCGATTTAGGACGGGGTGCCGGTGATAATCAGGGAGGAGGCAGCTGACTCGTCACAATATATATATATATATATATATATATATATATATATATATATATATATATATATATATATATATATATATATATATAAACATTTTATTTAGACCACACAGTGTGTGTGTGTCTACAGTTTATACTGTAAAAAATATTACCAGTATTAATGTAATGTTATCACATTGTTTGTTTGTTTAGTATTTATCGAATACAGTTATTGGACTGCATTTATGACACCTATAAAATTGAAAAGTCTGCATAGAATCTTTTGGGATAATTATTTTAAAAGTATTATTCACATTTTTCATAATAAAACATTTGGTGACGAAATTGCATTTCTTTTTTCTTTTCCTTTTCTTCAAAAATGATATCACTTAGGCCTACTATTAGAATTATTAATGGCATACTCCATTATATTCCTTTCACTATTTTTTTTCTTTTGTTATCAGTAACAAAATGGCAATTCTCATCAACAGAAACCATTGCGGTGTCTTAAGCAACAGCAAATCACTCCCAGAATTTGAAAAGGGCATCACAAAACTCTCAGTATGTTGCACTTGGCCAAACATGAAATGTCAAATGCAAGACAGGCCTTTTAAAACAGCATTGATTGTATTTTACAAGTAACACTTCTCCGTACACCTACAGTCTAGGCTTTTGACACACATAGTGTGCCAAGAATGAAGACACTCTGTTTTCATAAATAATTCACATCTGCGAGGTTCCAGTGTAAGATCGATAAGAGCTCCTTGTGAATGCGACCCCTTATACTACCGTCACTGACAATATATCCAGTGCAAACAGACACAGGCTTTATTTGACAGAAAGTGAGAGTTTTAAAGCTTCACAACATGCAACAATCTGTTTTATTTACTTGAGATATGGTTAGTACAGCTCAGAGCAGACAATACAATAAGTTGCTTTCTTGGTGCAAGACATCTGACAGTTAGCAAGGAAGATCTAACTGAAAGCCAGGATACCTTGGTCCCTAGATTGGCTACGGTGTATTTTTAGATCCAATATGATGATGTGCTCAAATCCGGTGATTTATGATAAGAGATAACAGTGAGACCTCTGGCCCTTTATAACCCTCCAGTGCCAGACTTTACACAAGCCCTGCTACAGCGTATTGTAGAGCCTAGGATTAGGCCTTATCGTTAGAACACAGTGTGGTCTTTAACACCTTACTGAAGGAGGAACGCCACATGATGCACCCCATATGGTGAGAGGCATAAAAGCCCACATGTCGTTAGCAATGTGCGCCTCTGCAAACTACCGCTGATTCATCATTGTCACCTCCACAAAACACCTATTCAGAGTAACAATAACGGGAACTTTACAAAAATCTTCATATGTAATATGTAGATTCTTCATTTGACCGACATCAACAAATATTATGATTTTAATGCTAGAAGACTACAAAAATGGATAATTGGTTAACTGTAAGTTGCCTTACTAAATACAGGGAAATACTGTAATGTAAACGTAAAGAAACATTTAATGTAATTTTTCTGTAAAATACATTAAATTTACAGTTTTTGGAAGCTTATAATTGAATCACCTTATAATTTTCAATGAAAAAACATGACCGCAGTATGGTTAAAACAGAAATAGACTTTATTTATTATTTTATTTATTTTGGTGCCACGACTTAAAGGGGGGGGGAATGCTATTTCATGCATACTGAGTTTTTTACACTGTTAAAGAGTTGGATTCCCATGCTAAACATGGACAAAGTTTCAAAAATTAAGTTGTACGTTAGAAGGAGTATTTTTGTTCCAAAAAAACCTCTTCCGGTTTGTCACAAGTTTCGTAAAGTTTTTTTCGAGTATGGCTCTGTGTGACGTTAGATGGAGCGGAATTTCCTTATATGGGTCCTAAGTGCGCGCACGCGCTCCCGTATAGCAGAGCACTGAGAGGCTGAGCACAGCCTGATCAGAGCGAGAGCGTCGCGAAAAGTCACAAAAGAAGTGTGTTTTTGGTTGCCAGGGCAAGACAACCCTGCACAGATTACCAAAATAGAAACAGCATTGGACCAGTGGATGGAGTTTATTTTTACAGAGCATCAACGGAGTTGTGCAAGTGTTTTTGTTTGTTCCCTGCATTTCGGATTGCACATCGTTTATTTCTTAAGGATAATGCAATCCCAACGAAAAAGGGTCACGATCGTGTGTTGGAACCGCATGCGGTGAGTAAAACTGCTTCAAATATCTCTGTGTTGTTAACTTAGCTATCGGCGCGTAAGCACATCAAGTAAACAACATGCGATGTTGTCATCAAACTGCACTTTCCACATGTACAGCTTAAAAAAAAAAAAAAAAAAAAAGACGACATAAAGTGGAACTTAGTCATTTTCCAAAACCGCTAAGCAAATATATACAGTTTCAGTACATACCACATAGAGAAGCCTTTGCTGATGCTGCTCTTGTTAAATTTCAGCCTCTGGATCTGTGTCACCGCTTCCACATGCTCTCAACTCAAAAGCCTACTGGCGCTCGTGATTCTTTAGCTCCGCCCACACGTCACGCCTCTAGGCGCTCGTGTTTTTCCGGGAAAAATCGGTACAGACTATCTTTCTCTTATAAATATAATAAAAATAAAGACTTTTTGGAGTTATGAAGGATGCAGTACTACTCTATAGATACTCAAGATTAACAGGATATTGAGTGAAAACGAGCATTTCACCCCCCCTTTAAATCACTCAATGACTTTAAATTAAATTAAATTAAATTAAATTAAATTAAATTAAATTAAATTAAATTAAATTAAATTAAATTAAAGTTTGACCACAAAACAGAAGTTAATATTACATATGTCTATTATAAATGCCAGGAAGCTGTCCAGTAGCTCTACTGCACGTTGCATTGGACAAAAAAAAAAAGAAGTTATCATTAAGTAACTCTCTGTTTGTGCTCCCTGCTGTGATGCTTTCAGTTGTTCATTAATGTGAGAATATTAATGGAATTTGTGGACCAACTGGTGAAATGAATGGAGAGTTGAGCTCTCTTGGGATCTCGCCAGTAAAACACAAGAACAGAAGCTGTCATGCCTTTCACTAGAGCCTTGATGATACTCTGAAGAAGGCTGAAACAGAATAAATATCAGCTGTTAAAAGAGAATAGAGAGATAGAGAGAGAGAGAGAGATAGAGAGAGAGAGAGAGAGAGAGAGAGAGAGAGGGAGAGAGAGGGAGGGAGGGAGGCTGTGCTTCTTCAAGGCCAAATTTTGATCTGTTGCATTTTGTCAACTTAATTTGGTTTAATTTTTTCAAATGCCTGCTTTAAAAGACTTGGAGGACTTAGGGTTACAAATAAGACTAAAAGACTAAAAGGACTTGGGGTTACAAATAAGCACCTGAACCTCCCAGTGCTTTGTACGTAGTAATATGGTTTGATTTACTCATTACATTAATTTGTTTAAAATGTGTCGCTTCAAAATGTATTGACAATAATTTTCCTCAAACTGCTGAGGCAAATTTGAAATAACATCTTGTTTTTGCCTCAAGATAAGAAATAAAATAAAAAAATTAAAAAATTCTCACTTCCAGCCATTGGTCAATTAAGTCCTTTCCCCAAACTCACTCCATTGGTCGAGATATTTTTAGTGTGGCTGGATAGGTGGAATCAACCAAAGAATGGCTTATAAAGCTTTTAATTATTCCAGTTAAATATGCAGAAACATCTATAATATTATTCTAATGTTTATAAAATGACAAAAAAATTGAATGAAAAAATATGGAGTTGCATTTTACAGCTATTAGATGATGGCTCAGTTTCATCACTTGTGATCTTGAAATTCTAAGCATTTGATGAGAAACAGAGAACAACATAACTGTCACGATCCTTTGGTATAATTCAACTATTATGATTTTATAACAGCAGTGTTTTGTTAAAACTAACTTTGCATGTTAAAATAGCCTAAAGAAATAAAACAAGTCTGGGCATCAAATTTGCTTTTTTTGTCTAACTGCCAGTCTTGTGACATATGTGTGAAAGCAGACCAGAAAGTGTGACCGTGCAGCACCGCCAAACTATCCTGTCTAGTCCCATGAGAACAATTAACTTTATGAACAGACAGAGACCGCTGCAAAGTTTCTGTTATCATTAACAAGGCCAATTAAAAATAGATTCTCCATGGGCAGCATCCAGCATGATGATCTACTGTACAACACACACACACACACACACACACCATTTTATGCCACTGAGATTGATAGATTTAGTAGGGCGGCTACTATATTGCTACAATTTATCATGAGATTTGATGTAGGCCTATGCTCTATATAGAAACGTCTATCTGCATTTAGAAATCTAGAAAAACCAAATCATCCAGGTTATTATTATATCAGTAAGTGTGCTGATAAAATAAATAATAATAATCAAAACCAGATCCTGCCCTTTATCTGCAAATCTGATGGTCATTGAGCTGTTCTAGGAAAGATGGGACATATCAATGTGTAATTTCATGTGTGATTTAACCCTGCTGGAGGCCCATCCATTATCACAGCGTAACAACATGACAATCTAATACCAACATCACCAATGTAATACACAAAAATAGATGCATCCATAACAACGGACAAAAGAAGCTTATACCAGACTGTAAATGCAGGACTCGTTACAATAGAAAGGACACCGTGCCCGTTTGAGTAAATGCCTCTAGATGAGAAGATAATGAAACCGCTGTGTCTCCTAGGCAACTTAAACCACCTTTAACTTAGTAAGTTGGAATTAAAAGATCTCACAAATGTCACATTATCTGTTCTGCTTATACTCTCCATGGCAAAATGTTTTACAAATGAAGGGGAAAAAAGAAATAATTTTTTTTTCTGATTTTAAGAAAACTAACATTAAAATATATATATTATTTTAAGTGTAGTTTACTTGTGTTTTGAAATGATGACTTTGAAAAGGAAGGTATACTGCTCAGCCCAGACACTGTAGCTTTACATTGGCTTTTTTTTTTCATATGCATTAACTTACAACCATGAAGCATCATTACATCAGAAATGAATCATACATACAAATTTATAATTATCTCTGCTGGAAAATCCAGTTTAAGCTGTTTTGGAACAATTTGCTGGTCTAAGCTGATCATTAGCTGGTTGACCAATCATGTTCTAAAAAACCAATATGAATGACTTTACATAGTATGGCCAACTGGCAGCTGGTTTGTTGGTGCATGCGCTAATATGGTGCATGGACCACCTAATGACTATCTTAGACAAGTTAGAAATCAGCTATCATAGAGAACAATGTCATGTCATTTACATCCAATCCAAGGTCAGTGTGATTTCAGACGCATATACACCAGAAATAACAATGAAGTCAAATAAAAATACAAAAAGTCTACAGTTCAGCATTATCTTTTATCTAAATCTAATAGAAAAGAATGCAACAGCATCTTATAATTTAAACCATCCAAATGCAAAATGCATTCATTTGCAATACTTCAATAAATACAATAATTATCTTAGTTAATTCCTTCATGTGTCAAACGCGTAGGGAATATTGCATGATCACAATGCATATGAACTGGCAGTTGACACTGGAAAAGGAACAATAGAATTTTCATTACGACAACAGGGACTGAGTATGAACTATCATTCATACTCGTTCAAAACACGTGGTTCATTCGTTTACTTATTGTTTTGTCATTTAAGCGGCATGTAAACGAACGTAAAGCTGTAATGCATCAGTGAGCATCTGGATAGAGCAGCGCACATAAAGAAGTTCAAAGCGCGCAGTGATGCTCTGTACATACGCGTCTGCCACATCTCTAGCCCTCTCTGTATTTCTTCTGCCAGTCCTACAGCAGAGCTTTTACTCACTCCGAACATGAAGCAACTCCTCGAAGCAAAGCTATCCGGGAGGACACTCCGAATCAGTACCAACAGAGGCTATACGCGAGGGGAACTCCGCGTATCGAGACCATCTTCGTCGTGATTCTCCTTCACTCTGCCACTGAGTGTCCAGCGTGAGCGAGCACAACTACACCGCGCGCCGCTTACATCACACGAGAGCGCGCACAGCCAAACGCTACCCGTCATAGTTACACTTTAAACATAGAAAAGTGTGCTGATTTACAGTTGCACTTTAGACACAGAAAGTATGTTTATCTATTTCCTGTGTGTGTGTGTGTGTGTGTGTGTACAACACTATATTATCATACACATAACAATAACTTATAAAATATGTTAATTCAATATATATTAAATACATATTATTATTATATTTTATTAAAATTAAATAATACAATTGTAATTAAATTATATTATATTATGTGTGAACGGGATTAATTATATACTATATTAAAACATAACATAACATTGAATATATAATTGTTAAATTAATAAATTATTGCCTCTTGTATATTATATTATATTATATTATATTATATTATATTATATTATATTATATTATATTATATTATATTATATTATATTATATTATATGTGAACGGGAAAAATTACATAACATTTTAAAACATAAAAATATTTTAATACCATTATTGTATGTGCACAAGTAGCCTCTAATATATTATATCATAAATGTCTCTAAGTTATATTCATGTATATTAACGTCTCTAATTTAATACAATGTAATGGGAATAATATCCTTTATATATGTCCTTTGAATATATATAAGTTAGAGACATTAATAATAGGCTAATATCATATCATAGAAGCTTAATATATATACAATTTGTTCAAATAATAATCTGTTTCTTACAACCTTTAACACCTTACGCAACCACAATCCTCCCCTTTAACAAACAAAACAGTAACCCTCTGACCTGGCTGAGGATAATTACTTCTGTACGATCCTGCTCCACTTGACTACACCGCATCCATTTCATCACATTTGTCAATTCCAAAAATAAAATGAATCCTGGTCGCCCAAGGGCATGTGTTTAATTATGAAATGTCTGTAGACCAAAAGAGCTTTGATTTAAAAGAGTGACTAAAAGAGAGATTTTCCTGAAAAATAAATAAAATAAATAAATAAATATGAAGTGATTAAACATGAAAAAGGCAACCCAGCTCTCTTGAGAAAAGGCAGATGGTGCAGGAACCAGAGGGAGAAATTGCAGTTAACAAAATGTATAACTATTTGGTCATTTGACTATTAAAGCCTGAATCACATGTCGTGTTGCTTTGCATAATCCTGATTTGGTTTGTTTATATGGTAAATCACCTGTTATCACACAAATGTACAAGATAATATTAAACTAAAGCCTCAAAGTCAAAGGTGTTTAAACTAATTATTAGATTCACTGATCAAAACTAGTAGTTTAAAGGATCACTTATGGATAATGTGATGATGAAAGTGACATGATCGAATTAGAACTAGAATACAGTGTCCTTAATCGTCCCTGAGATCCATTAATATAGTTAGTATCATCTAGAATAGACATGAAAACTTTGTACGTAAAGAATATTAACTTTAAAATAGCAATGATACCAGAATAACACATTTACCACTTGTTGCTTTCCCTGGTAAAATTCTAGTCTGAACAAGTGTATCACAGACCGGTGGCCCTTTCATAAGACATTCTGGGCCAATTACAGCTCTTATGTAAAGTATCAATACTACTAATCTCAAAAATAAACCTAGAGATAGAAATCATATCTAAATTGGCTGTTCCACAGCCACTGTGCATTGAAATATAAAATGTGTTTAATCCTTTTAAATAAATAGATGAGACTTGCAAGATTAAGACTTCATGTTGGATGAATTTTTCTGCCATCACATTTTGATGTGCTGCTCCTAAAAATAGTGCATGTAAATCTGACATTCACATCAGACTGTGACCGATAACATTTCCCAGAGTGACTTTCTCAGAACACAGATATTCTAGAGCTCCCTTTTATTTAATCAGTTTCCTCAGTGCCAGTTATTACCTGGATTTAGTGACAGCTTGACTTCCATGACTGCACTGCTTTTTCCAGCTATAGCTGAATCCAGATTTTTGTAGTTTCTGTTTCATTACTGAGTAATTTTTCATGCATTATTTATGCAGACATATTATTCCACAAAAATGTTAACTTAAATGCTCTGCCTTTTCTTCCACAGTGTACAATGCTGCACACTTTTTGAACACCTTGTTTTTGTAGCCTATATATATAGGGTAACTTTGTGTAATTTATGACAAATTATAAAAAGGACTAGCCTAAAATTTATGTCAAACAATAACAATTGTCTTCCATTTTTCATCATGTATTTCCCATTTTTCTCAGTTTTTATTATTATTTTTGTATTTATTTTTTATAATGACTTATGACTTATTTTATAATTAATTACCTGTGGGTTTGTATTCCATTTTTTATATATATATATATATATATATATATATATATATATATATATATATATATATATATATATATATATATATATATATTTTTTTTTTTTTTTTTTTCCCAGCACCTTTTTTATGATTCGTCTGAGTGAAAGAATGATGTTTTATTTTGAAAAGTTGAATGTGAAAGTAACCTGTGGTTTCCGTCTTCACCAGACGGCGGAGCTACATTGTAAACACACAGCCTCCATTTTCAAACCCGTCCTGAGAAACATCGCGCATCACCGCTGAACATGGGGGCCGTACTCGGGCTTTGTTCCATGGCCAGTTGGGTAAGTTTACATATAAATATACTGATTATATATCAGTATTATCGATGGTAAACAACTATTTGGTTTTCAGCGAATTTATCATGTGTAGCTGATGACATCCGCATCGTGAAAGAAGCGAAAGAGAAAATGGTGTCGGGGCCCTTCGCGATGGTCTAAATTAATAAAAACCCATTGCATCTGTTGAATTATCACCAAGAATGAAACATAACAGCATATTCATTAATTTCACTATGTTTTGGTTTGATTCAAATCAGTTGTTTTTGTTTTACAAGCGTAAAATATACAGTGTAATGTTGGGTGTTTCCCCTGTTGTGATGAAGCACAAATATTGAATATGTTTTTGTATAGACAATCGTGTATTGTTATGTTTTGCGTAATTTGCATCGCCAAGCAACACATATTACTACGTTTCTCGCAATTGCAGCCAAATAATCAAAGATAAACAATGTTTTGTCTGCGATATGATTTTGGGGTGTATTAAATGGGACACGCATACAGATGACATTCCACCATAACATGAGGTTTTCAAAGAAGAGCACATGTTAGTTTGGATGTTGCGATAAGATTTCAGCTCATGACAAACACACTCAACAGAGTAACACTATTGTCTGTTAAGTAACACTTAAAATGTACTTTTATTCATGTACAAGTACTATGCTGTGTTGTGACATATTGTAAAATAAAATAATAAATCTGATCTTTTGAACTTTATATTCCTAAAAGAATCCTGAAAACGTTACAGTTCCAAAAAGCAGCACGTTGTTAAAACGTTTCTTGGGCACCAAATTAGCATATTACAATTATTTCTGACTGAGAATCATGAGACATTGAAGACTGGAGGAATGGCTGCTGAAAATTCAGCTATGCAATCACAAGAATAAATAGAAAAAGATATTTCAAATTGTAATAATATTCAACAATATTACTGTTTTATTGTATTTTTGACCAAATAGATGCATTCTTGTTGAGCATTGAATAATTCTTTAAGAAATAAATAAATCTTAATGTTCTCAAGGACTCTAAACTTTAGTAGTGTGAACACTTTTTAGAAGATGTTTCTCCAGATGTTTATTTTGGAAGTATTTAATGTCTTAATCATTATCTAAACGCTCTGTTTTTGTTCTGTAAAGCCAGACACATTTAGGCACAAGCTTTGCCTGATGTTTTACCCTGGGAACAAATGAGGGATGAGGCTTCTATTTTTAAGCACTGTTATGAGTCACTTTGAAGTCACAGTGTTTATGCGTCAACCAGCCCTGCTCATTTTGAAGAATGACACTTTTTATGTCTAGAGATGATCGATTTGGCATCTTACTGGATATTGAGATTTTTATTTGCATTGCATTTTTTAAAAGCACGGTTAAAAAGCATTATTTACCCATCCTTCATTTTGTAATGCTTAAATGAATTTGCAGTATTAAGCTTCTTTTTGTTAATAAAAATAGTGTCATTTATCAATGGCCAAATGTTTATGAAAAAAAATTATATTGATTTGAGGATTTTTAGTCACCATGTCATGCACAATGCATGCCCTAATTACGACTCATCCATTGCTATATATATTTAGGGTTCTAGTACCAGACAGATGTCACAGAAATATGTAAACTGAGATAAAACGATTATTTGAATCGTAAAATGGCTTAAATCACCTTTAATGTGCTTTTTTCTTTTCTTTTTCTTTTTTTATCTTATCTGCAGATTCCTTGCCTTTGTGGCAGTGCTCCCTGCCTGCTGTGCAGATGCTGCCCGAGTGGAAACAACTCCACAGTCACTCGGCTGATCTATGCCTTCTTCATGCTGCTGGGTGTGGGCATCGCCTGCATCATGCTCATGCCAGGCATGGAGGGGCATCTGAAGAAGGTGACCCAGCACTGTTTCTTGGGAATGAAAGTTTTGTATTTGGTTAACAGGGTTGCAGCTGAAGCATTCTGATTGTGTTGTTGTTGTTGTTTTACGTCACTGCAGATTCCAGGCTTTTGTGAAGGAGGAACGGGGTCGTCCATCCCGGGAGTCAAAGGTCATGTGAATTGCGATGTGCTGGTGGGCTATAAGGCCGTGTATCGTGTGTGCTTTGGGATGGCCATGTTCTTCCTGCTCTTCTCTCTCATCATGGTAAAGGTCAAGAGCAGCCAGGACCCAAGAGCCGCTGTGCATAACGGGTATGTAAGCATTGATGTGAACTAATGGTTAAAGTCATGACCTCTAACTCAACAGTTTAAAGATTTGAATTCTTATGAGCGAGACACAGGTTTAACGTGCAAATAATTTCAGAAACGTCTCATTGAGCCTCACTAATCTTTGAAATATTCTTATCTTCTCCAGGTTTTGGTTCTTCAAGTTTGCGGCCGCCACTGCTATTACAGTTGGAGCTTTCTTCATTCCTGAAGGCCCTTTTACTACTGGTGAAGTTTTGTTTTATTGCCTCAAATATGAAATATGCATGCAATTACATGATTTACAATGTAAGGGTAAAAGGTGACTTTAAATTACCATTTAGCTCTATCAGTAGTGACCAAATTAAAAAGTAACTGCTAAATATGTGTCATGTATTTTTAAATTATATGTATATTATACAATCTGCAGTGGGATTTATACAGTCTGCACAGTGTTTGGTCATCTTAAGAAATGAGAGCGTGAGATTAGGCAGACTTGAGTTGTTCCTCATATTTATTTGTGAGGATCTCATGATGATCTTCTGTTGGGTCTCTTCCAGTCTGGTTTTACATTGGCATGGCTGGAGCGTTCTGCTTCATCCTCATCCAGTTGGTGCTCTTGATCGACTTTGCTCACTCTTGGAACGAATCCTGGGTGGAAAAAATGGAGGAGGGAAACTCTCGTTGCTGGTACGCAGGTATGCATTAAGAGAACTTGATTTATAAAGGTATTGTCCCCGTTTTATGCGGTCATAGAGAAGCTTGATTGTATTGTTCTAACGTATTTTTTTTTCTACTATCCGTAGCTCTTCTGTCTGCCACAGCCATGAACTACGCTCTGTCACTGATCTCTCTGATCTTGTTCTATGTGTATTACACTCACTCCGATGGCTGCACTGAGAACAAAGTCTTCATCAGCATCAACATGCTGCTGTGCGTTGGTGCATCTGTCATGTCCGTCTTGCCTAAAATCCAGGTAATGAATACAAAACGTCTGTTTGTATGACTAGTATTGGAACCGTGATGGTCTCCTTATTAAAACTGCTCAAGGTTTGGATACGCGTCTTATCAGGTGAGCGTCTAGAATTAAATGATGTCTTTACTTTCCTCCTCCAGGAGTCCCAGCCCAGGTCTGGTCTCTTGCAGTCCTCCATTGTTACTCTGTACACCATGTATCTGACCTGGTCTTCCATGACCAATGAGCCTGGTAAGGATTGAGAGAGGTTTGTTTAAATTAATTTTCTGTTGCTCATAAAATCCGTTTAAAATAATGATTTTCTTTTCTCAAAAGACCGCAAATGCAACCCTAGCTTGCTTGGCATTATTGGCCTCAACAGCACCACCCCTGCTGGTCAGGACCGTGTTGTTCAGTGGTGGGATGCCCAGGGCATTGTGGGCTTGATTTTGTTCCTGATGTGTGTGCTGTACTCCAGGTAAGCAAGTTGATAATTTGTTAAAAGATATGATTTATTTTTGCATCTATTGTTCTATACAGCAGTCAAATTTGTCTTTTTAATTCCTCAGCATCCGCAACTCCAGCAATGCCCAAGTGAACAAACTGACCCTCAGCAGCGACGAGTCTGCTCTGATCGAGGATGGTCCCGCTCCAGAGAACTTTGAAGTGGGTGATGGCACCAGCCGTGCCTTTGACAATGAGAAAGACGGAGTCACCTATAGCTATTCTTTCTTCCACTTCATGCTCTTCTTGGCTTCTCTGTACATCATGATGACACTGACAAACTGGTACAGGTATGTGTCCAAGTTTAAGTGCCCAGTGTATTGGTAATCATGTCTTTGTCTGACTAGGCCTATTTTGGAAGCAGATAAAGGGCATATTTTCAAAAAGGCATTCATCAAATTGTTCCACAGTATATTAAAATGTTTGATTTCATTTGTGGAATTGTGTATATAGAATTAAAATGAATTCAATTAAAATATTGACTTTATTAACCAGCAGTTTTCAATATCTACTGTGTGTGTCTTTTATTTAAATTTTATAGCCCTGATGCCAATTATGAGACTATGACCAGCAAGTGGCCCTCTGTGTGGGTGAAAATCACCTCCAGTTGGATCTGCATCTCTCTGTACGTGTGGACCCTGGTGGCTCCGCTGGTCCTCACTAACCGTGATTTCGACTGAGAGGATGGATCGAAATAAAAGCTTGCAATGTGAATCCGCCATTAATTATGTGAAAATCCACATGTATAGGGATAGTAGTGTCTAAATGTAAATACTTGAGTGTTTTGTTCGTTCAGCTGACCCTACATGTGTTGTTGTTGTTTTTTGAACCTTGCATGCTTTTATGTAGGAGTTTATTAATTCATAAAAGAGCTGAAATAAATGAAAAACATCGCTTGGGTTTCCTGTGATGTGATGTTAATATTTCCTTCAAGAATGTGTTCATCAAAATCGCATAATAATCTCTGTATGGTCTAAAAAAAAAAAATACAATGTATCTCAAGTTATTTGTGAAAACAATAGTGAAAATGCAGGTTATGTTTTCCCAGAAATCATGACATCCATAGTTTCCTATTGAATGTGCATATACAGTGTTGAATTAGCATGTCAAAAATTTACAGGCAACTTAAAATTGCAGATTTTGTCATGCATTTCGCTTTTTGATGATTTGCATCATGAACATGACTGTAACGGCGCTAACCATTTTGCAACTTGCACATGTTAGTTGTTTGACCACTATTCATTTCATTCTTGTAGCCAATGTGTGTGCTAAACAATGTTTTGCACTGAATATATTATCCTTGGCTGAAAAAAACCCCTGAATAGATTACTTGTGTTTTCCTTGACCCTTTATTGTATTAAGCAGGTTGGTGGTTTTCTTGACTGCAGTTCTCACATACGTTTTTTTGTTTTATGTCAGTGTTATTTTTTGCTTTTTGACAAGTGCATTGTACTCACCTAACATGTCCTCTTATTAAAGGTTTAAATCCCAGATTATTTTCTCATTGGAGTTTCTAAATATAACTCGGTATTGACAGGTTTCATGATTTAATTTGATTACGGTTCAGGTAATCTATTACTTCAATCTATTTTTTATTTTTTTTTAATGGAAATTAATCTTACAAATAATGTTATGTTAAACTTGGAACCGTCCTGTTTGGTACATCACAATAACGTTAAAGCTTAGGTGTAATAATCAGCACTTATAAGAATCATTTAAATAGCACAAATGGAAGTTTTTATATACATTTCTGATTAGATTATGTCACTACTCAAATAAGTGTTTTATATATATATCGTAAATGTCTATTTTTGCAAAATGCTCCTTATATTGTTCACAACAGAAGCTGGTTTATACATCTTTTCACAGTTGAAACAATTACGTGAGATTTTATATATATATATATTTTTTTTTTTACATTTATGCATTTAGTAGACTTTTATCCAAAGTGCATTTAGGCTATCAATTTTTACCTGTCATGTGTTCCCAGGGAATCAAACCCCCAACCTTGCGCTTGCTTGCTCTCTAACTAACGCAATGCTTTAACACTTGAGCTACAGGAACACTAATATATATATATATATATATATATATATATATATATATATATATAATGTTATATATATAATAAACACCAGAATCAACCTTTAATGCGACTGCAAAGCTTTTTATAATGATGAATATCGCACAGTAACAATAATCACTGTGTATTGTCCAACATTATGGAACTAACCATGAGCCAAGGTCTTCACATCGATTTACAGTGACATTAGAACATCAGGCAGGCACTTCTATACCATACACAACGGATAACTAACATTTTCTGAACTGCTCAACAATAAAACAGGACAACGCGTGCTTCACAAAACAGCTGCAATATAAATCAGCAACATAACTGCAGCCTGATCTCCTGATGGAAATACTGGAAGGAACACTAACTAGTGAACAGTAACTAGAAGTATCAGTGAAAGGAAGGAATGTCAAACTGAGGGACAGATGGTACCAAAAAAAAATTCTGGCTAATAAATATCATCATTTTGATGAATATTTACAAATAATGAAAAGGTCCAGTCCCTGTTTTCCAGGCTAATTCGCTTTCAGATATCTAGCTGTGGCGTGTCGGCGCTGGGCAGGTCAGAGTTCAGTTCACACAGGTAGAATAGCGTGGTCTCGCTCGCCTCTGCCTCTGTAAGGGGCTCCAGACGGATCAGAGAGCTGCGAGGAATCTGGGTCTCCATCTCCAGGGCCTTGTCCAACAGGTCCGCGGGTTCTTCAGGGCTATGGGGCAGGATAGATTGGGTCAGGTTTTCAGCTGGAGGATCTGATGGGGCCAGAGGGGAGCATCCATCCAGGAAGGCCAGCAGAGGGCAGGTTGTGTACTGGATCAGCTGCTTATCTGAAAGAAGGAACCGAGACGCTAGCAAACACAGCACAGCGAGGGCATGACAGATATTTTACAGAGGAACATACAACACTTACCTGTGTTGCCAGGCTCAGACTTCCCTTTGTTGGCTTTACCCTTTGTTTCTGAGACAGCTTCCTGCCAACAGCAAAAGAAAAAAAATTATAAAAAATATGACAATGCAGAATAAAATGAAACTGGTCACCAAGGTGAATTATAGCAGCTGATCAATGCATCATTGGAAATTATTTTAGAGATATTCAACAAAAGGAAATAAAAGGAATGTGGATACAAGGGCTTATGGAATCTCCAAACATACCTCTATGATATCTGGATCAATGCTGAACTGTTTTCCATACAACATGGCCTGGAAGTCTTCCAGACTGCAGTCAATACTGTCCAGATAGTCCATCAACTCAACTCTGTAGTGATTCAATTCACAATGAAAATATTCACTGAATATGCTTAAAGCAGAAGCGCCTCACCAATAAAAATAAAGAAATAAAAAGAGAGATGTAAAGCTTGAACTTTGTTGAAGCCATTCAAATTCAAGTGAAGCCCACTTACACCACATGAGAAAAAAAAAAAACCTTGATAGACACAGTCATAAATATGACATACTAAGTATGATGGGGGGGGGGGGGGGGGTGAGAAAAAGTCATAATTATAAGATAAAAATTATGAGAAATAAAGAGATGAAATTATAATATAAAAAGCTGAATTTATGAGATAATTTAATTGTGAGATTAATTATGATAAAAAATTGTGGATTATTGATTACCAAAACACGATTTGTTTTCTTATGCGGCAGAATTTGGCTTCCATAAATAGGTTCTCAGAGTTAGAATAATACTTGATCAAAACGTACAGCAAGAAGCGTTTTTTGTTTTTGTTTCATTTCTCTTGACGAGTGAAGATCTCATCGCAAGAGATATCAAATTTTATATTATATATGGGCAACACTGGCCTACTTACTTGCCGAGAAGGTTTATGTTTTGTGAAAGGGCTCCATTTTCGCTGAGAATAGAGTCCATCAGCTTCACTGGATCCTCTGAACTTAGACCTGACGGTTTGTTCAATTGCAGGATGCTTGACGTGCTTTTGGGTACTGCTTCTTGTTGAGTGGTTGAATTTGTTACACTTCCAATTGTGCTGTCGTTTCTTTTATTCGGACTGCTTTCATAAGCCACTTCCACAATTTCAGCATCTCTGTAAGAAAAAAAAAAAAACAGACCTGATTTCTAATTTTCTGCCACAAAACCTCATGCAAAAGAGGTGCGATGCTTTGAATCAACCCCTAAATGCTTACACTTGGTCAGCCGGTACAGATACGCCATCTATAAAGTCCGCATCATCATCTGTGATGTCACAAATGACGACATCTTCAGAAATGTCAGAGCTGTTTTTCGATCCATTGAGTCCATTCACTGGGGACTAACAGAGACAGCAAAAGATGAGTCTCTGATGAACAGATCTTCAAGGTTCAATATTGAGGAATATCATGTTTATATAAATAAATCAGTCCCCCACCAACGTGAATTTAACAGACGGTGATTCGCACAATTTAAGGTTCATATCCAGTGGCAGGACAATTTCACACAAAGTGAACCCTGCCTCAAATCTCATCAAGAGAGAAAAATGCAAGATAATGAATAGCAACATTACAATTAAAAAAACAACTGACAAAATGTTTCTTCCTGGGAAGGAGAGATGAAGTGCACGGAACCTAATCACCTCTGGATGGTTCTAAACCTACTTTGCTGTGGTCCACAGGTTCCTCGAAGATCTGGTGGATGAATTTTGACTTCTTTCCATTACTGCTCAGAGTAAGCGGTCTGTAATCAGAAAGCAAGTAAGGTGCATGTTAATAATAGTAAAAAGTATATTAATATGTAATTTTAATATTTTAAAAATGTTTTTGAAAAACCTTTTTTTTGCTTACAAAGGTTATATTTATTTAAAATACTAGGGCTCCACCGATCGTTAATGCGCATCTCGTCAGTAAAGCCGGTTCTCTAATCAGCGGTAAATTCCATCAGGTGCGTGATTTCACATAGAGCAGCTGTTACTACACAGAGCCGTTGTTAACTGAGAAGATGCGCAAATAAACGCTGAAAATGAACGTGGATTTGCGCATCTTCTTTGTTAACCATGGCTCTGTGTAGTAACAGCTGCTCTATGTGAAATATTTTTAGGCACTCTGATTGATTGGAAATCCAACGTGCCGGCAACGCGCAAAGAGCCCATTGGATGTGACAACAAGTTCGCACAACACAAGTGTGAGTAACTTTTTTATTATGTGGTCACTATTGCTTTTTCTGTTATCACAGATCGTTTGATTTTTCCGGATCATTTATGCATTTTTAACCTAAATCTCAGCAGCGTCCATCTAGGAAGGATGTAACATACACAACTGTTAGCCAATCATATCAGTGGGCATTTGCTTCCGATTCTAAAATCCACCATGGCTATTCAAACAGAACATTCCCATGAGGGGGGTCAAAACAGGACAGAAAATAGCCTATTACTTCTAAATTATGCAGTTTCTTGATGTAAGAAAAAAATGAAAAATAATTACATAAGTAGACCTAAAAAAAACAGCACAAATGAATAAAAAAACCAGTAATTTCTGTCTCTATAAAAAAACGAAACAAAAAAACAACCCCAAACCTCTAAATGCCGGTTCTTTTATTAGATGCGTACACATACTTTTTAGTCTTACCTTTTGCGTTTTAAATTTAACATGCGATTGTTCTGAACCAATGTGAAGATGAACTGCACCAGCTGGAAGGGACAATACAAAAAGTGGCATTAGAATTCAAACCCGTTCATTAGGTTGTGCACATTTTATGTTGATATACAATAGGAATGTCTGCAAAGCTGCTACATGCAAGTAGAACGTACCTCCTTTATGACCTGCTGCTGCTGTGCATGTTTCTGTCTGAGGTCTGAAATCTCTGTCCAAAGAGCTTCATTCTCTCTGAAGAAAAGACAACAGTAAAGAGAATGAGTTATATATTTTCTAAAGAACACACCATGATGTCAGAGTGTAGGTCCTTGTTCCTGTTACTATGATATTCGGAGTGGTTTAACCATACTGGTACTTGCTGAACAGGGCATTATTAATCACAATTAGTGACTAGTCTGTCTGTTCCCTTAACTTCTGGGAAAATGCACATGGACAAGATTAAATGGATTCGTTCACTTCCAGAATAATTTACTTGATAATTGCCATCCATGATGTTCATGTCTTACTGTCTTCAGTTGCAAAGAAATTAAGGTTTTTGAGGAAAACATACCAGGAATTTTTGCCATATAATGGACATTTCTATAATTCACTTTAAATGATCACAATTTTGATGGGTCAATAACCATATTTTCGTTTACTGTTTTAATCCTTTCAACTCTAATGGGAGTCTATTCCACTCATGTTTTTCTCTAAAAGCAAAAGATAATTTACCAAAGGTAGTTTTTCTTAACGGTCGTTACGATCATCTCTAATACCTGCAGGTGTACAGCGTCCTGTTATCTGACCCATGTATTCCATGAAAACAGGTGGAGCAAAACTATTTAAGATCATACAAATAAGTACCAAATCAACAAATTTAATCAAATGATTCATAGTTTCAGTAAATTTTTGTGCAGCCTGTTGTTGACTTTTTGCATGTACATACAACACAATATCATCTGCATAAATTTGACAAAAGACATCTGGAGGACATACATTTAGTAAATCATTTACATACATCCTAAACAATAATGGGCTGAACATAGAACCTTGTGGGACTCCAATATTATAATCCAAGTAATCTGATGTTGCATTTATAACCTGTTTGAATTGTTTTCTATTTTCTAAATAAGATTTATTACTCAGTTGAAAAATGTAAACTAAATAACAAAGTAAAATCTCATGATTTACAGTTTCAAAAGCTTTCTTAAAATACAGGAATACAGCACCAACTATACCTCTTTTATCCATCAAATACTGAATATATTTTCCAACATAAACAAATTTGCAGTTTCTGTAGAATTTTTTTTTTTTTGTAAAATTGAATTGCATAAGGTGAAGGGGAAAATGCAATTATTAAGATATGTGATTTTTAGCTCCACTACCCATTTTTCTGTGACTTTTGACATTACAGAGAGAATATTTATTGGTCTATAATTACTAATTTCTGTATATCTTCCAGAGTTATGAATGGGGTAATTACTCCAAATTTCAATGCAGAGGAAAACTTCCTTGTGTTATTGATAATAATTAATAATCTGAGTTAGGGGTCCAGTAAATAATTATTTTGAGTAAAAAAAAAGAAAAAAAGAATCCAATCCATATTTATCTTTAGCTGAATTTTTAAGTTAACTAATTATTCTATCAACTTCTCTATTTGACACTTGTTTAAGAGTAAGCTACTTTTTTTAAATAAACAAGACACTATCCATCAATGCAATAGATGAAATATCTGGACAAATAGTCTTAGTAAAAACACTTATTACATCTACAAAATAATTATTAAAAGTATTTGCTATCATAGCATGTTAAGCATATTAAAATGTATCTTTTCATATTTCATCATAGATTTAAAAATGTTTCAATTCTTTATCTCCGTTTCATTAAGTGACCAAATATTTTCATTTAACAATGGGAAGATATTTTTCTTCCTTGGTCTACTTTCAACTTAAGTCTGAAACTATTTACAGTAGTTTGAATAACATCAATTAGAACATTTGTATCCCTTTCAACAAAATTTTGAAAAATTGTTCTTCCCATCTTCTAATGCCCTTTTAAATTATTTACATCACTTTTTGGTATTCTAAAATTGTATATTTTTCTATATAATTGTATATTTGTTTAGTCTGATGACTAAACCTCCTCTTTTTCAGTTTTCTTACTACCAAAGTTAAATTATGGTCTGACAATCCTGTAATCATATTAAAAGTATTAAGTACATATTCAAGTTTATTTGTAAAAATTAAGTCAATTTGTGTTTCAGACGATCTAGGTCCTTTTACATGCGGTTTCAGATCAAAGTTATAGTTATATTATTCAATTTCTTCCTTCCCGTTTTATCTAACCATTTTACATTTAAGTCTCCAAATAGAATAACTTCTTTAGTAAAATACTATAATTTAAGAAGCTTATATAATTTATCATAAAATTAATTATTTTTGCTGAAGGTGGCCAATAAACTGCAATAATTATAAAAGACATTTGTGGTGAAAGAGAAACATCTAAAACTTTTCCATATCTAAGTTATAAACTAACTGTAATTCAGTACACAGAATAATATCCTTAATATAAAACATAATACCCCCACCTCTACCCACCAACCCATCACTTCAAAAAAATTATTATAACCAGGGACACACAACATTGCTGATGGTGAAGTAGCGTTCAACCATGTTTCAGTCAGACATACAAAAAAATCATTTCATTTCATTACACTTTGCCATAATGCTACGGATATGTAAATTACCTGCCAACAGTCAGTTCGGTTTGGCATCAATGTCCCACAGAATCCTTGCATGATTTACATTTTGAAAAATTGCAATTTGGACGTTCAACCCATTGGCCACTACTGATGTTGATTATGAAAGGCTTTACATTACCTTTTCAGCGTAGCAAGTCTAGCATCCATGTTTTCTTGCTGCTCGTGGACATTCTGTACATTTGTCAGAATTTTAGAAAGATCTTCTTGTCTTATTTTGTTCTCTTCAGGACGTGCATTGGAGACCTATAATTATATACAATCAAGAATAAGAATTACTTACAAAAGTTACAATTCTAAACTATTTGTTCTTTACATTTTTTTAAATTTGCATCTTATTTTCAGGTCTCCACTGTCTAATGTATTCATTTTTAACAGATATGTCTTACCTTTCTTTTGATATTCTCTAGCAAGTCATCTTGCCCATGTTTGAAGTATGGATGCTGGAATTCAACTGGTCCATCTCGCTCTTGCTTCACTATGCCCGTTTCAATGTGCATCACCTTGCGAAAACCATCTGTTTGTGAACAAAGAAACAAACACTGATCTCAAATTACAGCTGAACAAAGAGGAAGGAGGAGAATTTCGGGGGAGGTTTAAAGAACACACTTACACATGTTGAGCTGTCGGACGAAACTGGCCATGTTGTTGTGCTTGAAAAATTTGGGGAGAATCTCTTTTGCAAACCTTTGTTCATCCAGTACAAGGAAACTATTTCCTTCCTATAAAAATAAATTAAGTGCCCTTTTAGCTAAAGAAAACAGACTTGTCATTCTGTATGCTGTTCCTTATTATGTAGAACACACAAGGACATTTGCTTGACTCACAATATAGCACATAGACTCTCTCGCTCTCGTTTATTTTTATATATTTTTTTAATGTATAGGCATGGTCAATATAAATTCTCGATTGAATAGAACAGCATTTACATTGTTCAAAAAAAGCTACTTTTGTATTTCACTGAGAAAGTGAAATAAAAATAACAGTACATTGCAATAGACCAGCCTGGACAGAACAAGAGCTTGAACAAGCAGTTGTGCAGCATATTCTGAAAGAAAGGGCCTTATTTATTAGTCATAATGTTATTTATTTAGTTTTTTAGATGATTTGCACATGCAAATAAATGAATCAACTATAGTGCAATGACTGTTTTGTCCTTGTTTATTTATGATTGTTATATAAGTATGTATCTGTATATATACACACAAGCTTGTATGTGTCTTCATACTGTTATTTTTATTGTGTGTGTGTGTGTTTGTGTGTATATACAGATACATTCTTATATAACAATAGTTATATAGTTCATTCATTTATTTGCATATCCAAATCATCTAAAAAGCTAAATAAATAACAATATAACTAATAAATAAGGCCCTTTCTTTCAGAACATGCTGCACAACTCCTTGTTCAAGCTCTTGTTTTGTCCAGGCTGGACTATTGCAATGCTCTCTTGGCAGGTCTTCCAGCCAGTTCTATCAAAACTTTACAAATTAACCCAGAACATAGCAGCAAGATTAATTTTTAATGAGCCTAAAAAATACATGTCACACCTCTCTTTATCAATTTGCACTGGCTACCAATAGCTGCTCGCTTAAAATTCAAGGAATTGATGTTTGCCTACAAAACTACCACAGGCTCTGCACACATTTACCTAAATTCATTACTGCAGACTTATGTGCCCTCTAGAAGCTTGCGTTCTGCAAGTGAACGTCACTTGATTGTGCCATCCCAAAGAAGCACGAAATAACTTTTACGGACTTTTAAATTAAACGTTCCCTTCTGGTGGAATAACCTCCCCAACTCAAGCTGAACAGCCGAGTCCTAATAGCCATCTTCAAGAATCGGCTTAAAACACATCTCTTCCATCTTTATTTGAACCTCTAACTTTAGCACTCAGTATTCTAATTCTACTCTTAAAAAATAACTACCTTTCTAATCTTTTTGTATTCTATTTTCTTATATATATATATATATATATATATATATATATATATATACACACACACACACACACACACACACACACACACACACACATACATACACATATATATATATATATATATATATATATATATATATATATATATATATATATATAAACTTCTAACACTAGCTTGCTCTATTCTTTTCCTGTTCTATCTGATTTATTTTTATTTATTATATTATTTAAAAGCTCTTGCTAGGTGTGCTGCGTTAAGCTAACTGAGACTTGTTATAGCAAAATATGTTATAGCAAATCTTTAATACTTAATCATTGCAATGCACGGCATCTATGATCTAAAACCCACCCATCATAATATACATTTGTAAATATAGTAACGTTACCTGGGTCACAAATAACTGTCTCACTGTAACTTATGCTAAGCTAGAATGCTAACATCAAACGTTAAATTATTTCTCTCATTTACCTGGCTCCAGCAAATAAATTCATTTGTGTCCGAATCCTCGACGAGGGTCCAAAGCTTGGTGAGAAACGCGGGAACGTTGGAGCTGTGTTTCATTTTGCTGGAATGAAAATGAAACGCTGCAAATGACAAATAATATGAGTCAGTTAAATTTCTTTCTTGTGTTTAGATAAAACACGAGAACCAGTGAAAATAGCGACGCAACTACACAACTTCCTGTAGGATTTAAGAGCTGTGATTGGCTTGTTGTGGCCTTACGTAAGATTGCTCACGTGCACGGCCATCCGTGTGTTTTTGGTAGCCAATAAAAACGCTCCGCTGAAGGGACAGGTACCTGATTGGTCACTCCTTCACTAAGAGAAATAAAACGTCAACAGCGATCAAGAATGAATTGCGTGGATTTCAGTTACTGTTGTTTTTGTTGTTGTTGTCTTTTATGGCTGTCTGATGTACAAATCGCAGAATAAAATCTCACTTAATATAGCTATTTAAAACAAAATGATAATTGGTTTATATTTAGAATACATTAGAATATTTATATTAGAATATTTTTCTTCCACCAAAAAAAAAAAATAAAAAAAAAATTAATAATAATAATATATATATATAATCACTCATATGAGATGACAAATCCAGCAATGGCATCTCTGAATCCTTTTCCAAGATAGCTACTGAATCCATGCACATAGTCACAAAGTCTAAGGCAAATGTCATATAAATGTCTTTTGGGGCAACAGTGTGACAACTAACCCCAGGTCTCCTATTTTAACAGCAGATCCAGTTTGTGCATGGTATAAAGTTGCAGTTTATACATTTAGCACCAGGGCAGTGCACAGACCTTTTGAGGGGCATGTGCTGAAACTGAAAAAGGGCACCCCCCCCCCCTTTTTTTTATTAGAGAATATTTAGTAAGCCTGCATAAAAGGAAGAAATGGTCACATCTTCATGACAAATTCAGTAACACAAAATAATAGTCTCAAAAGCTTTAGATTTATTCACGATTAATAACAACCATAACAATAATATTAGATAATTAGATAATATAGATAAACAGGGTTTTAAGGGCTTCTTTAAACCTAATACAACAGCAACCTTCTGTGAGCCATGTATCTGGCAAAAATTTGATACTGTGGTGGACCAGGGATGTTGGTCTCTTGAAGGTCTCTTATTCACTACACTTTCCCTAAAATAAGCCAGCAATGAAAAAATAAATAAAAATAGTGTGAAAAGTACAGTTGCAGTGAAAAGCATTTCTGAAGGATCACGTGACACTGAAGAGAACTGGAGTAATGATGCTGAAAATTCAGCTTTGATCACAAAAATAAATTACATTTTAAAATATTCAATTAGTAAACAGTTATTTAAAATTGTAAAAATATTACACAATATTACTGATTTTGCTGTATTTTGGATCAAATTAATGAACCCTTGGAATGAATCATGAATTACATTCTGCATGATAAAATATAAAGATTTCAGTGATCTTCTGTCATTTTTCTTTTAGTTACTACTACATTACTGTAGTAAAACCATGTTTTACAACATTTTATACAGAGAGTATACAGAGAGTATACCATAACATGATAAGCCTAAATGTTAATAAATTAAGTGTATCAGCAATCATAAATCAAAGAAGAAATTTCTTAGAAATATGTTATCTACAGTGGTGGACGAAGTACACAAATCAAGTACTTGAGTAAAAGTACAGATACGTATAATAAAATATTACTCCAGTAAAAGTAAAAGTACTCCTTTTTCAATTTTACTCAAGTGAAAGTACAAAAGTACTACATTTTTTATGTACTTAAGTAAAAAAGTACTGAAAGATAGATGTTTGCAATTTTATATAGGCTAATTTAATTTTATATTAGCACTTTTTTTTTATAATCCTACTGATCAAAATACCTGGGATTTTTTCCAAAATAACCACTATATGGAGTGAAGATATATTTTTGTTGTTGATATGGACTACGTTGATATGGACTACGCCACCTACAATAAAAATATTTGGTGGTTGAATAAAAATATTTGGACATTATAAAAATTACCTCAAGTTAGCACCAGCAAGCTTGTTAGCTAGACAGTTAGCATCAGCTAACAATATTTGCTTATTTTCAGTGCGGTTATGAATAACGTCCTTAATAACAATGGATGAAAAGTTTAGAGCTTTACTGATGATTAAGTCTAGAGTGTGTCCACCTTTGTGTGTGGGTCCATGTACATGCTGAATCGACAGGTAAAAAAAGCCTCAAGTCCAAATATTCATTTATCACCAATTAACCGTTTGACAAACTTGCTTCGATGTCCAGATCTGAATAAAAAAAAATCTCAAACATGCTCCGATATCCCGATCAGAATCAACCGAGTCGCGAACATGCTCCGAAGTGGCGCTCTGAATCAACCGAGTCGCGAACAGGCTCCGAAGTGGCGACCTGAATCAACCGAGTCGCGAACAGTCTCCGTAGTCTCGATCTGAATCAACCGAGTCGCGAACAGGCTACGAAGTGCCGATCTGAATCAACCGAGTCGCGAACAGGCTCCGAAGTGCCGATCTGAATCAACCGAGTCGCGAACAGGCTCCGAAGTCACGATCTGAATCAACCGAGTCGCGAACAGGCTCCGAAGTCCCGATCTGAATCAACCGAGTCGCGAACAGGCTCCGAAGTCCCGATCTGAATCAACCGAGTCGCGAACAGGCTCCGAAGTCCCGATCTGAATCAACCGAGTCGCGAACAGGCTCCGAAGTGCCGATCTGAATCAACCGAGTCGCGAACAGGCTCCGAAGTGCGGATCTGAATCAACCGAGTCGCGAACAGGCTCCGAAGTCCCGATCTGAATCAACCGAGTCGCGAACAGGCTCCGAAGTGCGGATCTGAATCAACCGAGTCGCGAACAGGCTCCGAATTGCCGATCTGAAAACTTCGACCAAAGAATGTAAGAAATAACTCCATTTCCAAACTGTTAATATTACGGTTGCGGGGAATTTGGACAAGCATAAGTTATTTTATTTAATCTGTGTTAGTTTAAGGTTATTTTATTTTATTTTTTAACCTAATACACGGAGACGCTGATAGATGTGTCTGCTTTGCACTGGAGCATTTCAGTGGGCTTAAATAGTTCTCTATCTACAGCGGATTTAGTTCCCAAACAACTAACAATTTTGACCTAAATATGATTTTCAGTTACAATAATTAATCCTAAATTTCGACATTAATAACTTACTTTTAGCAACATCAGACGCACGCACGCTCACAAGATCTGCCTGTTCTTACTTCAGTAGACTCACACTAAACCGTTAATTTGAATCCGTGAGGGGTCGACTCCAGAACAGCTGCAATCGGATCATTCTAATTCGTAAACGAATCGTTTAGTGCGATTCGCGATCTGAGTAAAGTTTATTTTGAAAAGACTCAGTTCATTCATGATGAATCAGACACCGCTTCTGCGTGTCGGAGCACGTGATATATTATAGGGAGTAACGATATGTTTTATGAAATGTAGTGAAGTTAAAAGTACGATCTTATGCTTTGGAATGTAGTGAAGTAAAAGTAAAAGTTACTCAAAATAAAACTACTCCAGTAAAGTTCAGATACTTGAAAAATGTACTTAAGTACAGTAACGAAGTAAAGCTACTCCGTTACTGTCCACCACTTATCTAGGTGACGAGGATCACTCGTCGCTTTGTGTAAGTTCGAGTACGAAACAGCGCGGGGGCGCACCTGTTATGATTTTCCGATGGTAAAAACAAATTATATGTTGTTGTATTACTTATCAATATATCGTTTTTGACCAGCGAATGTGTGCAAATGTGATTTTTTTTTTTTTTTTTCTGTCGGTCATTAAAACGGCGACGGCGCCTGCCGCTGCCGGCATCACATTACATTTTCATCTACAGGTTACAAACTAGTTTTTTTAGCTATATAGACGGAGCGCTCAGTTTTTCCTGTGGTAAAATGCATTTGGCCAAATTAGCATTTTATAAAAGATGAAATGCAACTGTACGCACAGGCTATTTAAGTGTTGGCTATGTATTGGCTATGACTAGATGGCAAATGCTAGCCCTCTCTCTCAGGCGACGTCCCACATGTCTCAGTCAGTGAGTCAGTCAGACATCAAATAAATAAAATATGAGCCTTTATAGACAGTGTTTAGTAGTACTTATTCAAACAACAAGATATTTATTTACCCTTCGCAAAACTTTGTTCAGCTCAGCTGGTGTCTACTGTGCGGCTGCTGTGGAACTTCAGTTGATTCAATGAATATAGAGGGGCGGAGTTATCAGCTTATTGACCGCTTGATGATCGAATAAGATTTACACAAGCTCGTTTTAAGAACTTTAATTTGGTAAAACAGACAGACAGGCGTAAAGGCTGACCAATAGCATTGATAAAAAAAAAATAAAAATAAAAAAAAAAGGCACTTCGGAGTGTAAGGGCAAAAAGGGCATGTGCTATGTGCTCTGCACAGGTTGAGCCCTACCTGTGCACGTGCCTGTGTGCACGTGCCTGTTTAGCACAAGTGAGTATTATTAATCTTATCTATTTTAATATGTTATTTTTCAGTTAATAAATCCTTGACATTGAGTTACATTTTGCAAGTTAAATTAACAAACTCAAAATACTGGTGCAGTTGAGGAAAAAGTATTTTGAATGACTGTTAGGGAATTGAGGGTTGTATGAAATTTATTTGCGTTGTATAAAGAGCCTTTTGGACCCTGTATGTCTGTAGAACTAGCGCTGTCATATTCTAACACTAGAGGTCCGCATTACACAGAATATATGTGTACTGAAGAGTTAAGAAACAGATGAAAGCTTGATTATTTTGTCATTAAACTTGTCGATGACATTTAAATACTTCAAGTACAGTACATTACATTACAATTGCATGCTAAAAAATGTGTTTGTATGTAGCAGAATGCAAGACAAGGGCAGTATTTTCCCACAAACCTAATCACCAGTGGATAAAAACTTTTCTAGATAAAACTTTTGCCATCCTTGATGTCCTTGAGTCTGTTGTGAAGAACATTTTACCCATGCAGCTGGAAATAAGTGCAGCCTTATCCTGCTCTCCAAAGCCCAGCTCTCTCGCCCACACGTACACACATGTGATAGTAATTTCAGTTTTAGCTGATGTTTAAAATAACTGATTATTGTGCTTTTTAAATGCTTAGCACTTGATTTTAATTTGTTAAGCCAGCTGCAAAACAAATAACCTTCTGAGAGAAATAAAAGGCTGTATTCAATTAATCAGACCTGATGCTGGACAGCGTAACTGTAAGTGGACTAACAACACTAACGAACATTAAGGTGAGCATTTAACGGAGAATGAACTTGACAGGCCCGAATAATGAGAGCAGACAGTAATATACACATCAAACGATTACATCAAAGAGTGTTTCCTAATAGCCATAATTAGAACACCCTTTGATTCTTGGTAAAGAGAGATTATGGAAATGGAAAAAATCAGTGTGAATTATAATTAGACAAGTGAAAGGAAAGTCACTGCTGCACAGTATATACAAAAACTGCAATAAAACACTTGAACTTTCTTTCATTCTTTCTTTTTATAATGGCAAACAGAATACATTATTATAGCCTTATCTGAAGTGTTATCAAAACAAAGGAAAGATAAATACATGGATAAATGTATCTGATATTAACAATGGCAATTTTAGATAATAAGTTTTAATGGATTAGAAACTCTACAAGATCAGTGCAATTTACTTTAAAGTTGAACCTATAAGAGAGTCACCAAACAGATAAGCAAAAATTATTCTATAATTATTTATAAAATAATAATAATAAACAAATTATTATTATAAAACATCATTTTATAATAAGAGACTATGTAATTCCACCACTGGTTGAACCACTGGTGCTGTGTCATGCTGGATGAGATACTCAACCTGAGCAATGTTTTTATAGCACCAGGAGGGTTTATTTATGATTCTACATCAATATTAATCTGCGATAGGTGAAAAGTCATAGCATTCAAAGTCAAACCTTTTTAAAACACACATTATGTTAGATATTTCATCATATGCAAACACATAGCATACACAATTGCAAAATTATGCAGAATTGCATGAGTTAGGTTCATGGCACGCTTGTAATGTAAACAAACAAACAATCAAAAAAAAAAAAAGGTTGACTGACACACTTTTTCACTGAACCCGTTTGCTTGGACAGGCTTGAAGTCTTCAGGTATACAGGTACTGGTTGGGAAGCAGTGCATTCACTCTCCCTTGCCCTCTCTCTTTATTTATTTTTGTATTTTTAGTTTTTTTTCTACAGAGTTGGAACAAAAAGCCTGGAAGGAATTGACATTTTCCATTGGATGTAGAACTTGGACCTCTGTTTTATAGTTGTTGTTCCCTCTCATTATTTGATTAATCCTGAAGTCTTAGAGAACCAAAATGAAATAGAGAAAAATATATTAGTGCTGAGCTCAGCAGATTTATTTTTACTTAATGAATAGATGCGTTTAGATTATGCCACGCAGAGCTGCCAAGGAGACTATGTTTTATTGCTGTTCGAAACATCTTTGATTACGTGAAGCTGAATGGTTAGGCCTCTCTGTATTAATTGGTGCAGTATTTCCATATTCCACCACACAAATTGAAATCAAATGATCTCATTATACAACTACTTTCTGTTTTAGAGCCAATGTTTTAAACTGCAACAATAAAACACACCTTACCAGTTGGATGTCAGGGAGAGAAACTTTTTTTCTTTACTTTGAGGAAGTTGTTTTTAAAGAGAACATAAAATTCATTTCTTTCTTTTTTTTTCAGCTCGGTGAGACTTGGAAATGGTTATAGACGATATGCTAGCCAGAGGCAATAAAAGGTATGTTTTCATATTCAGCCTCAACATCAAGGAGTCTTTGGTTTGAAGAAGTCATCGCCCATGTATGACCTCATGAAGCTCTGAATCAAGGATTCAATTAGGTATATATATATATATATATATATATATATATATATATATATATAAAATCAAATATTATTTACATCATCATACACTCTGATATGTGGAATTGTTGATTGAATGAATAAATAATTAAATAATACAAACGAAAATAACATGCATACTTTTTTTGTGCTATAAAATGGAATATGAAAATATATTGACATTAAAAGGTACTTTTGGTAATGTCTGTTTAAGTATTTGTTGTGTTATTCACTGCAATTATTGACAATACGTAAATTTTGATCTTTCGACATAGTCAAAATACATTTACAGTCCATGAACACCAATAGGTGTTATATTTCACATTAAATATTTGATGTTAGTCTTTTTCCAATGCACCCGGCTCTTCTGGCCCCTCATTAGCGCATTAGTCACTATCAAAGAGGGGAAGGCGTTCACATCTGGCCTTTGTTTCTTTGGTTTTGTAGGCTTATTACATAACTTGAAACCTTTCAGGCCTTTGTTTGAAATCTTTAAACTTTTACAATTTGTACACCTGACAGTCCTGGTTTCCATTTAAATAACTTCACTTTTCTCAAAATGTCTTTCCTGATTCACCTCCATGATAATGAAGCAATTTAGTCAGCATGTATTCTGTTTTCACTCCATCGGGGGTTTGCATCATAGCATGCCAAGTGTCATAAAAGTAAAGAGATACATAATGCAGCCAAGCTCTCAGAACCACCTGGCATGTACATTTATATGCTTTAGTATTAACATTTTTTTTTTGTGCTTTATTGTTGAGAAAACGTTTATCACTATGTCATTAGGCCACGGGAATGTGATTGCCTGTATTCTGCAGTTTCACATGACCCAGGTGGAATTCCATTGTGAGCAGAAATTAGGTTATCATCACAGGTATTACTATTTAAGGGTTAGTTGTTCAGTTAAACAAAATCTTTGTTCTGAAACCTAGTGAGCTGCATGCAAGAGAAGCATTTTAAAACATAATGCATGCACTCCTGATGTGGAAGCAAGTTGTTCCAAAACATAGACATATTAATTGTGTTGCCTTCTTACCTTGGCTGCATCTGAAATATATAATAAAAACATAATTCCCTACTATATAATAGGTGAAAAACAGTGAACAGAGTAGTATGTCTGAATTTACAGTATTCATTCTTTCATTCATTCATTCATTCATTCATTCATTCATTCATTCATTCATTCAAGTCCCTGGAAAATATATAATTTCTGGCATGATCTGATGGACACTTTACTGTCCCATTAGGGCACAGGAGAGGATTTGTGAATGTCAGTGAAGTGATGAAACTGACGCTGGTAGGTCACATGATCATGACAAAATAAAAAATGTACAGTAAATCCAGATTTCTTTCATTCTACACTCATTCATACCTATCGTAGAATTGCATGCGTTCTTTGCAGAGAAGCAATCCCATAATGCACTGCAACAAGCTACCTATGTTCCACAGTGTTTAGGATGGTGCCTTAGAAATGCAGCGAGTCAGCACACTAGGTCTAAATGTTGGACAGAACTACCCTCAAGGAGCAAGTTATGAGGCTTTACCTTGCCAGGTCTTGCTCATTTTGGTTATAGTGAAGTAATGTGAATCCCTCTTCATTGAAAGGCCTGGTACAAAGAGTGGATTCAGAGGGAGGTATTTGATGATGCCAGGTTTAAGACTCCCGTTGTGTCTCATATGCATATTCAGCACTACCCCATAAACACAGAGGCTGTAAATACAGAGGAACAGCCAACTGTGTACAAGTTGTAACCACTAAAATATCCCTGGCAGACCACAAACCAGGAGGTTCGACAAGCTGTGTGTGCTGAGAATTACTTTACATGGGAATTGCAATTTAAAACGATCTGCCCGAGGGTGTAAGATTCTGAAGATTCAAACTTCTCATGCCTTTCAGAAAATCCATTTAATAATACGTACTGCATGTAATAAGATAGGATAGTAGTTCATCTATCCCCTGCGGTGTAAAAAGTCTTACTTAGCATTTTTGGTTTGTTTTTCAAATAAAAAACATTCTTAAATCAAGTATTTGAGAAGCAGTAAAAGAAGCAGTAAGACATGAAATGTTGTTAATGGATAAATGATCAAGATGAAGTTTTAACAAGATTACACAAGATTACCTTTCTCGTTTTAAGAAAAAACCTTATTTGATATGTATATATAAAAAAAAAAAAAAACAGAAAACGAGACATATTAAATAAACCTTAAATTTTCAATGTAAGAGTTAATAATTTGTAGACATTTGTACTAAAAAACAAGACAAAAATAATAAGAACATCATATTAGTAAACATTTAAAATGCAACATAATATAATAAGAGATTTATTTATTTATTTATTTTGACGTTTTGAAATTTAAATTGTATTTCGTCACAATACGTAGACCTTAGAACAGATGTTTGATTTTTCTTTGGTGGTGTGTGTAATTACAGCATCAACCACAAGGGGCGAAATGGACTGAGGCTAGACTGCTTGGTTGCATCTTCTGCAGCAAAAAAGTAAGGACAGACAAGGGCAAGTGTATGAAAGGAGTGCAATGATGATGAGACGGCAACATGTATAAAGTTGTGAAAACAATTATGGATTGCTCCCACAAGTTAATGCAGAACTCCTGCTCAAATAATCACAGCCTTGTTGCCTTTGTTTTAATTTCCTTGGAAACTGAAAACAAATTGTTTTGCTGTTGTTAATCTAACAATTACATTGTAGGACATTTATTGTAGCTAAAATGAACTAACTGCAGTTTTCTGATAATGGCAGTCAACAATCTGCATCCTAAAATGGAAATAAACTAAATAGCTGCCTGTTTGATCTTCAGATTGCATTTTTGGATACTAAATATAATTTCAGCTGGCATGCAGATGCTGGTTAGTGTGCTAATGTGTACAGTCACCTAGCTAACATCTTAACCTTTCTTTGGAGTTTATCTTATATCCAGCATTAAGAGCTAAACATGTTATTCAAGCTGTTTAAGGTTTTATACTTTTCGTTCAGGAATGAGTTGTTAAGCTCCATCCACTTGCTCTGGGCAAGTCTGGTCCTGGTCCTCCACCCACGGTCTGGATTTACTTTCTAAGCAAAGCTGTTTTTAATATAGGCTATTTGACATCCAACTCTATCCCCCGTGGTCCACAACTTGTTTTGGAATATGACACTGAGTGTGACCCTTTTAGAGGCATCGACTTTGATCTCCTCTATAGGTTTAGAAGAAATACAGCCACTGCTGAACATGAAGGTGTACAATCAGCCGGTTTTTAGCAACAGACATTTAGATTTGTTGACCCATTCAGACCTAGTATCTAGCAAACCATTTATTTAATATTGTTTTGTAATTTGGGGGCACCCATAGTTATTATTAGTTTTATGATGATAGATGAATCCATGTCTCCATATAATGTTCTATTGCTTTTTTGACAAACAAATAAATGAATACATAAATGTTATATATGTGTTATATAAGTGTTCCTGTGGCTCAAGTGGTGACGCGTTGCATTAGCAATGCAAGGTTGTGGGTTTGATTCCCAGAGAGCAAGAGTTACGCTAAAGATCGAAGCCTAAAAAAAGTAAACTAAAACCTGTATTGTTGTAAGATATCATCAGTCTAATAATAGCATTAGTTAAAGCATAAAATAAATTACTGACCCCAGAAATATGAATGCCTAAACAGGTGAAAAGCGAGTCCTGTGGCTCAGTCGTAGAGCACTGCATTAGCAGCACAAAAAGTTGTGGGTTCAATTCCCAGGGAACAAAAATACTGGAAAAAGAATGTATAGCCTGAATGCACTGTAAGTTGCTTTGGATAAATGTGTCAGCTAAATGCATGAATGTAAAGACACAAATTGGATGAAAAACAAATGAGTTATTGCTGGTGATTACGTCATTTTATGTTTCTTTTCTCATATTTGTTCAGTTGCAGCCTTGCAGGTGAGTAACAGATATGGATATTTCAGTAACAGTGTTCTGTGTCCCTTCCTTCATTGTCTGATTTGTAGCTGCTTGCTCTGATCTTTGAAAAAATATGACAGACTGAAGTTGTTCTGTTTTTGCTCTTTGTGTGAATGCTGATAGACTGACAGATGCCTTTTCATAGTGTAGCCTTACTGTCGAATTACTGTTGAAACTCTTGACCCTTAAATGACCTTCTTTGTTTGAAAGAGTGGAAATAAAGTAAGCCCTAATGAAATTTAGAGACCTAAAGACAACTTTTTAATTCAGTACTTCCTCCTCTTCCAAAATAAAACCTGCATCTGTCCTGTGTTATTTTAGTATATCATTGATGAACTATCATAGTTGATAATATTTTGATTAATAATTAATTATTAAAAAAGAAAGGAATGGGCATGAAATATTGATTTTAGCTGAAATCATTTTATGGTCCAAGTAGAAAGAGGCTGCAGGTGAAATGAGATATAAAACCAGCACAGTTATGTAGTAAACTATAACAGTTATTCAGTTTATTATTATAATGCAAAAAATATCTCACTCCTGAATAATGCAGTTGGTTGACCAATCAGATTCAAGTATTTTAGAAAGCTGTGTAAATAACTCAGTGATGCCAATAATAACCATGCCTTTCAGATTGCACAGGAACAGTTGGCGATACAAATATTCTCATTCTGTTTATGGTGACCAATCAGCATGTCCTTCAGATATCTTCCATAAACTCACAGGTGGTCTTATCCACAACTACTCCCTGTGTTGTCAGCTTATCCTGAGTGTTTCTCTGGTGAACGTGACCTCGATCTCTGGTGCGCTGAAGTGAACATGCTCTGTGCTCTAATCTCGCAATGTTCTTTCCCATGTTCCCCACTATAATACACATTTGTGTAATTGTTTTTTTTTTAATTCACACTCAAGACTTTCATCTGCCATAAGTGGGAAAATTATATAATTCATGATGAACTCAATGTGAGCAATGGCTTCCATCAGTCCTGCTGCATTTTTACTTTGTTGGTGGTATCAGAAGTGCAGTGTTTGCCAGATGGCAAAAATAAACCAAGTCTGTTCTCCAAGTGTGATTTCAGATAAACGGCTTTGATTTCGTGGCATCTTAACCCAAGCTTGTGTTAATAGCAACATTGTTCTGTGAACTTGTTGACACTTTGAAATGTCAATGATGCACGTCAATAATTGTGATTCGTTTTTTAAACATCATTAAAAGGGGTCAAAGCTAATCAAAATGTGGCTTCACAACAATGGGACACATTTTTCTGTTACTGCATTGGCTATGAATAACACCAACTCTTGTTTCTCTTTTCCCTTTTTCCCTTTTGTTTATGGTTTTGATGAGTAACCATAAGACCACATTCAACAATATATAGTCTCTCTCATTTATTAAAATTTGAATTACTCCAGCCTTCAGTGTTGCATGATCATTCAGAAATCATTCTCAATAATTTCTTATTATTAATAATGTTGAATTATTAATGTTGAAAAGGAACAATGTTGTGTTGATAAGTATTTTTAGTGGAAACTGTGATACATCTTTTTTCAGGATGATGAAAAGTTGCAACTAGTTAATAGTGAGAATAGTGAGAATAGGTCCTTATACTTAAGTGTTACCTTTTCATGTTGTCTTACTGTGCCATTTATCAGTTTAGTTTCACTTCAGTAAGCTGAATGTGAGGATGGTGCCGATTTTTTTGGTCTCCGTCTTAATAACTGGTTTCTCTTCGCCAAATCTCCTTCATATTTCAAAGGGATTTCTTTATTAGTAGTCGAGCAGCAGCATAATCACCAGCTCCCAGG